>NC_047518.2:25866001-26153501 GCF_902827115.2 Pseudochaenichthys georgianus
CAGGGGCTGTGGTGGGACTCCTCGCAGCACTTGTGGTTAGAGTGAAGAACCACACTGGACTACTGACATTATGCTCATCACTTGCATAAGTCTATGTGACATGGCATGCTACGCTGCTTTCCAACATGTGCACTGCCAGGGTTATTTTGCTGCATGGGCTTTAAGCATCAGATGAAAATATAGGCACTGCTGTCACATTCACAGCAGTTGGTTCTTCTTCTTTTATTATTTAATGTTGGGATCGTGTCTAATGGCACCCAGATGTGATTTACCAAGAGTTTTAGTCAGTTAGGATGAATTTATGTTACAATAAAAGAAGAACTGGATCTTGGAAATGTGAAAGCAATGTACAAAGATATTAGTTTTGTCCTAGCTTTCATTATTGTTATCCAGCATGCACCGCCAAAGCTTTTGGATGGTGGTGTTCTTAACAATGCATTCATTTAATATAAGAGTTTTGCAAGAAGGAATGACTTTTATACTATAATTAACACTTATCCAAGCCAAGTTAATCTTTTGCACTGTGCAGACAGGAAAGTGACACATGTTGTATTCAGTTGGCTCTCTGCTCTGACACATGGAACTGATACTTACTAAAGCTGGGACTGTGAGGTTTAGGTGCTGACATCCAGCTTTTACTTTAGGTTGTGTATGTCCACGTCAGATGAACTGTGTGGGACTTGTGATCTGTTTTATGTTTCAATGTGCATTTCATCAAAGGAAAATGTGTCCTTTTTTAAGAGAACATGCCACTGTTAAGTTTCACAAAGGCTATTTTCAATGTTGATGAGCACCATAGCTAAATTCCATTGTATTGGGTTAGCGACAAATCACAAAAACAGAAACCAAAGCCCTTTTCACTGTGTAAATAACACTATAAACTGTTCACTATATGTTTCAACCTAACATGCCTTATTAGTGTATTTAGACCTTTTTATTACAAACATTCACTCATGCATTATTTTGTTATTTTCGTATATGAACTAGAACAGTCGAATCTCATTCTATAGTCATCATATCATCATATATCATATAGTAGTTTAGACAAAATACAAAGAAATTTCACAGTAAATCACAATAAAGTTCAACATTTAAAATGAATCACATACAGTATGCTTGTGAACTACATGTAAACGGGGTATCTCTAAAACCGCAGCAGCACCTGTCAACCCCCCAACCACAACGTGTTGGAGCTACTGTAACTCTGGGGACAGATATTTTCATTGCATGGGTCAGCGCACTTGTCTCTGTGCTGCAGGAGCGTGTGTGTGTGTGTGTGTGTGTGTGTGTGTGTGTGTGTGTGTGTGTGTGTGTGTGTGTGTGTGTGTGTGTGTGTGTGTGTGTGTGCATGTGCGCGTGTGTGCGTGTGCGCGCGCGTGTGTGTGCGTGTGTGGTCTGCTGGGTGGCAGCAGGCTTTATTGGCTGCAGAAGGCATGCCTCAGTGGTCTCGAGATTTAACTTTTAGCAGTGGCCAAGACCCAGAATATATGAGCTGATGTTCATATTACAATCTTCACTGACACAGAGTGAGGTTATGGGAGTTAAATAAAGAATTCAATGATTCTCCACGCTTTTGTTTACTTTTTACATAGTATACATTGTGTTGGGGTATATAGTCAGTAAAGTAAACTAGTAAAACCCTTGGAGGAAGGCTCGTTTTTGGTGTGTGTGTGTGTGTGTGTGTGTGTGTGTGTGTGTGTGTGTGTGTGTGTGTGTGTGTGTGTGTGTGTGTGTGTGTGTGTGTGTGTGTGTGTGTGTGTGTGTGTGTGTGTGTGTGTGTGTGTGTGTGTGTGTGTGTGTGTGTGTGTGTGTGTGTGTGTGTGTGTGTGTGAGACAGAGATGTTACTGCTGGGATGCCAGTTCTTCCACAGACCCCACATCACCCTGAGCTTCCAAGCTGTGAAAACATACCGGAGGTTTGTTGGTTCTTAGTGGCTAATATGGTGTCATTGTGCGGTGGAGCTGTCTGATACATCCCACAGAGTCATTAGGACGGCATGAATAGATTTAACAGAACATCTATTGCACTCACACACGTGCACCTCTAAATGCGCAAAAATCTGTCTTTAGTCCTACAAAAATCCATACGTTTTATTAGAGGAGATTCCAGGAATGGGGCAGGCTTTGCTCAGTTTTCTCTGACATGGTGAAATGTTCCTCTGCTACAGGAATACAGGACTGGAAGCCCGATTAGAACCTGCAACATCAAAGCATTTGGCTTTCAAAGACTTTCTTTTATAGCTAACTTCAGGAGTCCTGGCTCCTGTGTGTCCAGACAGCTTATAAAGGCCTGTTTTCATCCTCATCACCTCCTGATTCAACACCACATATCCTCTCCCACCACCACCGGACTGCTGCTATCAGAAATCCCCTGATATGATGTCTGGGTTTCTCTACAGAACAGGACATTTGGAGACTATTGCTGAGGGAAAATGCAGTCGTCCAACTCTGCCGTTTGACCCTGTTAGTCCCGAGGGTTGATTAGAGGCTATCTCGGACTCGCTCTTTGAAGAACTCACTCCTGTCTTTTCTCATCCGGTGCAGTTGATCCATCTTGGCGAGCTGGCACTGCACTCATTAAGGTTAAACTCTAATGGAGTGAACATGGATATCACTGTCAATTGTGGGAGCCTCGTACATGTGGAGGACTGCGGTTTGTTATTTCAATAGATATGAGGAGGCTGATAGAGAAACACTGCCTCCCAAAGCTGGAGCAGAGAAAATAGACAGGTCTCTGTGGATCTGGTTGTGGCTCAGGACTTTAGTAAGTGAGAGCCTGAGTTGTGTCTGCCTTGATGTGACCTCTGGGAAAGGTGGTTAATGACGCTCTGGGGTCTCTCATGACTGCTGTGTCAAGTTGCATGAGTCCGAAATATACACTTGACTTTATCATAACACCCTCACATTGCTCATTGATAAGGACAAAGGCTTTCCTCATCAATTATTAGTCACTGCTCCAGGCCAAGTGGACAGCAACTTACAGTAAATCACAAAGAACAACAATAAGCACACTTTATCTCCTCCTCATGTACTTGTAATTGTCAGTCAGTGACTGACTGATGAAGGTTTCGTCTTTATTAAAGATCAACACTAGAGGAGTTGTCCTGTGATGACATCATATTCCCGAGAAGCAGCTGTGTTTTCTCAGAGTCACTTCAGCAGGAAAAGAGCTGAACCCTACAGAGCAATATGCCAAGAAATGTAAATGTAGAGTGGGAGTAAATACTAGCTTTTTCATTAAGATTAGGCTTTTAAAATAAAGGATGATGGTGTGTCCTCATAGCCAGGGTGTTCAAGAGGCTGACCAGGCAATCAAAACATATTATTGTTTTCATTTGCTCAACTGAAACATCTTGATAAAAGACCAAAAAAGAAAGATATTAGATAAAGTGCAATCATTAATATCAGTCAACGGAAAAAAATGAAATCTGAAAAGAGTTAGTGTTAATGTAGTAAAGTTAAAATAACATCACTGTGTGAAATGTGTTATTAACAAGCATACAGTTGCTAAAGTCAAGTAGTGCAAATTAAAATTTGTACTGAGGAACAAAATGTGTGTAAATGTTTGAGTTGTCTTTCACCGATGTACAAGCAAAATGGAAGGAAAATAACACTTAGCATATGGACTCATACATTTGATATGAAAAGCTGTTCAAATCAAACATTTCTTTAGGAGAGGAAGCAGGACAAATTACAGCAAAAATATGAACATAGGGTGGTTGGAGCTCCACCTCATGCTTACCTGTGAGGTACAGCAGGTAGAGAGTGGTGTGAGATCAGCACCATGGACAGGTCCACCTGACAGGTACACTCACCTTGAGATGCTGTCTTTTTCAGACAGCATCATCATGTCCATTCACAGATACAAGTTCCAAACTTTAAGATGTACAATTTATCCTTTACTTTTGCAACACAGTCATAAAAAAAGGTTAACGTGCATTTCTGAGCCGAAAGAAGTGACAGTGACTTTTTTTCTTTACTGAGAAGGTAAAATGCTACACCTAAACAAACCTGTTTTCCCCCTGACACAATGCTTCACTATTAGGCCTTCTTTAGGATGGTAAATGTTCGCTGGTGTTGTGACCTCTGACCCTGACTGCCCCCCCTGTTTCCTGAACCAGATGCTGCTCCTGTGGACCGAGGCCGTCTCAACCAAAACAAAGTAATCCTCCACTAAACAAGATGGATATTGTATCACCAACCTAGTAAATACCAGAAGGTCTTAAACACAGAGCTGCTCTTTTTACTGTTTCCCATTGGAACCAACAGGGACGAATCACTTCTTGAATGTATGGACGGACATAGAAAAATAAACTATGACTTACCACAATTTTACTTTTTGTATTTCATGGAATATTAAGGCATACAAAAACATGCCCTCTTGTGGGGGATATTAGAACATGCAACAAGTCCTCCAAGGAAAGCTTTGAAAGTCTGCACTGGCTACATGTCAAAAATATGAGATATGTTTCCTGTGAAAGTCTTTTGATCTCACTTGGTTTAAGCTCGGCTATGGAAACATAAATCTAAAATTCTCGTGGGTTATGTTTAAACATATCTGCCAAGGTTGCATAATACTATGTTTAGTGTCAGCTCACAATCACTGCAGTTGATAGCACAGCAGTGATGGAATGAGACAGTACAGCATTTTATTGAGATGCCAATGAATGGATGAAAGGATAAAAACACGCATTGTCTGCACATAGACCTGCAGAGAAAGCAAGGCTGTTACAATGTGTTAATTTAAATAATATTTACATTTTTTTTAAAACGTTATTTCGTTTCGAAGTTTCTTTTTAGTGAGGTAATTTACTTTTCTAATGTTCCTCGCTGTGAACGCAGTTAAATGGACATTATACAGATCTAAAATAATGTTGTAGTTATGAGGATTTATATTAGCCTATAATAACTATATTGTAATTGTTTTTGTTAAAACAGTGAAATGATTTGAAATAAAAGCGTTTCCCACTTATCTTTTCCAGCTCTGACATTGTATTAGGTTTCTGAAAGTTCATTGGATGCTCCCACCCCTCGCTTCACGTAATTCATCTTCTTGGCCAATCACGCCCCTCTCCAAAAAGTTTACGCCACGCAGCCTATAAGAACTGCCTAAGTTTCTCAAGTATCAGAACATACTTGTCCTCTCAGGAACCCATCTATGGATACGTTGGTGCCTTCAAATCCAGATAGATCTACAGGTGGACCAATTCCTTGACTTCATGAGAGGGAAATCACTTGTTCGACACTTTTTGGCCGCTGTCTACCCAAGTGGAGATGTCTGAGGAACATTTGGGGGAAGAATCGGTCAGCTCCCCTGTCTCTCCTGTGGACAGCCAGAGCAACAGCGAGGGGGAGCAGGACAGTCAGCCGAAGAGGTGTGGGAGGAAGAGGAGACCGAGCAGGAAAAACGGGGAGGACTCAGATAGCCCGACCCCTGGGAAACGAGGGAAGAAATCAAACAGCAGCAGCCCCCAGTCTTTCGAGGATCTCCAGTCGCAGCGGGTCATGGCAAACGTCCGGGAGCGCCAGAGGACCCAGTCTCTCAACGAAGCGTTCACATCTTTGCGGAAAATTATCCCCACTTTGCCCTCGGACAAACTCAGCAAAATACAGACCCTAAAACTTGCAGCCAGATACATCGACTTCCTCTACCAGGTGCTTCAGAGCGACGAACTGGACGCCAAAATGGCAAGTTGTAGTTATGTGGCTCATGAGAGGCTGAGCTACGCCTTCTCAGTGTGGAGGATGGAGGGCGCTTGGTCCATGTCAACATCTCACTAGTATCTGGAGAAATTATGCCCTAAATGGTATGCTTGATTTGCAAAATAAATGCATGTTCCAAGCATTAAACTATGGAAATATAACCTTACTTAACAATGTTATTTGACGGATTTATTCTGGTTTAATGCACCCAAATTATTTTGTGTTGGCCTTTTTTCTCTACACACTTTAGTGATAATGAATGCGTTGTCTAACCTCCAGGTGACTGCTGAATCTTCTGATCACATTCTGACGGGACACATCTGGAGTCCAATGCTGGATACATGGGATCACTCTATTTAAACCAAAGACGACAGAAACTTTGTGGGATCATTTTGTCAAGGCCCGACATGGACTTGCAGTCGTGCCTTAGCTCCATACACTCCCATTCTGATGCGTTTTCATGTTGTTGACGAAGAATGTTGAAAATATCCTGTTTTTTTTAGGAAAAGGCGTTTATAATGAACGTCTTTGGGCTTGTTTCTGTGGAGGTCATAGTGCATTATTGAAGCAGTTGTGAGTCTGTCAACTGGTGGTGTAGCTCACATTATAGGCTGACTGTGTGGATCTAACCTGTGCAAAACATATTTTCAGAATACATTTATTTATTTATTGGTGAAACGTGGTACTTTGAGGAATTGGTATTGTCTCTGAAGTACAAAATGCATTCCTATTTTTTACTATCGTTTGTTGTAAATGTTTGTTGTAAATGTTTGTATATTTTTTTGCATTAAAGAAAATGACAATCAAAGTGTTTGCCTTTGGCTTTTTTGTGCCAAACAGAATCAAAATAAAAAGCACTGGATATTTTGCATAAAACGGAAAATAGGCTACTACTACTACTAATACAAATGCTTTTGTGCATGCATCACATGGACTGTACTTCAGATTTAATGACTAAAGCTTCCACTATATCGCCAGTCACTTGGGAAAACAGATGGATTTATTATTGGCTCAAGTGAAAGCGTTGGAGAAACATTCAGCTTTTTTTTTACATATCGGTATACATCCAAAAGGAACAAAGAAAATACATTTTCTCGTCATTTAGGACAAGTAAAACCATTTAAGACACAATCAAACGTGAGAAACAGTTTTATTGGTGAAAAGAAAAACCTGCTGTAGAAAAACAGAGTCAGTCTGTATAAACGAAGTTAAAATTCCACTTTAATTAAAATTTGAAAAGCCTCGCAAAGTCCCCGTTTCTCTCTCACTCTCTCTTTTCCTGGATGTGTTTACAGTTGGATTAAGGACCTGAGACTCACCATTATAAGTAAATAAGTTACACTGGGGTCATGTCAACCTGCTTTTGGGTCCATGCTACAGTCTCTCAGCTGAACATAAACAGTGAGGCAGTGAAGTGCTCAGGATTTTAGACATTTAAAAGTCTGAAACTAGAACGACTTTCTTCGTTGTGTTTTATTTAAGCATTACAATCCGTGTCCTGTAAACTCTTGATGAGAAAATCAAATAATTAAATCATAGTTGGAATATTTAACCTATTTGACAGAAGCTATTGCATTTTTAAAACTGCAACATAATTATCAGTACCGTTTTTCGCTAGAAATGTATTCCCATTATTGTCTCTAAATAAATCATAGTGTTATCGTGCTGTGATTGATCACAGTGATCCGGGAAAGTGTTTCTCACTGTCCAAATCAAAGTGTGTGCCCGTTTGAAGGTGTGTAATTGCCTTGCGAGGCATGTATGGAATTCCCAGATGTCTATGAAATGTAAGGAGGCCGTGATGGTATGGGCTGAAGGTCTTTACATACAGACTATTCCCACTGAAATGTGAGGGGAAATACACACTCACAGTGTAGATCGATAAACTGATTTTTTACATCTCTACAGTGAAGAATATTCACTCAACATGAGCAGATAAATAAACAGGGCCTACAATAAAGGACAAGGGTAACAAAATACTTTTTCCAATTCAGTCCTTACGAAATGCAATAGGTTTAAATACATTTCCTCTCCCCTTTCTTCAGGAGAGAGGAGTTGGCAATTGACACGATGCAGAGGCAGAGAATGAAACCTATTTAGAACAGATGTTAGTATTTTTAAAAAAAGTCACGTGAAACGAGCAGATGTTCAGACTGTGGAGAGAGCCTCGCCGCGCAGCGCATTACTCTGCAGAGAGAGAGCTCGGAGGAGCTTTGCCTCTGCACACAACGAACATTTGTGTCACATTTAAATCATCTGTAGGTTTTATTAAAATGGATTAATAAACAGGGACACCTGCGGGGAGTAACATGGAGCTGACGGCACTGACACAAAGGTAGGCTGTAACAAAAGGAAGTCTGACTGTAACTTGGTGGTGATGGTGTGTTCACGTTCTGATTATTTGTCTGTAATTTGATATCTGAAGATCAGGATGTTTTTCCAAAGCTTCCAATACTAACAGGCCTTCTGAAGTCGACGTGTCAGACTGCTTTGAAGCGTGTGTGTGTGTGTGTGTGTGTGTGTGTGTGTGTGTGTGTGTGTGTGTGTGTGTGTGTGTGTGTGTGTGTGTGTGTGTGTGTGTGTGTGTGTGTGTGTCGTGCGTGTGCGTGCGTGCGTGTGTGCGTGTGTGTGTGTTGGGAGGGAGGGAGGGAGAGAGGGAGGAGGCGGGGGCTTGAAGATAAAACGAACACAAATGTATCATCCAGCATCAGGGAAAACAAAAATGTATGACACATAAACCCCTGACTTAGCCCATACGAGAACTGTTCTGTCAGACATTATGATAAGTTGAATTAAATAGAGGAAATGTACTGCACTATCCACTTTTGTTCTTCTTTTTAAAAATGAAATAATATATTGTTTTCCATCTGCAGTTTATAAAAAACGTTAGACTTCTGCGATCTGGGCAGATGTTTATTTATTAATCATTATTTAACAACCTATATTATTATTATTATTATTATTATTATTATTATTATAGTTACAGTTACTTTATTAATGCAAAATGGTTTTGACAATCTGTAGTAGTACTAGTATTCACTAGAGCCTGACGGAAAAAATATAATCATTGTGCTGATTTTATTTGAATGAGAAAAGTTCTCTATTTTGTAACAAAATATCGCAGTTTATTCACAGCTGACAAGTGTTATATACCGTGAGAATTTGTGTTCCTAAAATATATAACCAACATTAATAAATGTGTTAATTTGTCCTCCAGATTTTTTCTCTTGTTGTTGGCTTTTTTAAATGTTGCATTTGGAACAATCTTTATTTCATTTGTTTGTGAGTTCAGCAGATTATATGAAAAACTGATAATTAATGTTAGACTTACTTTAACAATATGCACTCAGACGACTTAAATTATGTGTGTGTTGTTGCCTCAGTTTTTTTAATTATTGGGCTCAACAGGAGAGAGCAGGTGCAGACCGTGCAGACTTTACGGCTGTTCCACAATTTTAAGTGGAATTCCAGATTTTCCATTGTGAGACTCAGTGAGAAGTAAAAAGTCCTCTGGTTGGTAATCAAACTTTTCAGGCCCACACACAGTTTCATCCACACCTTCAACAATGGCAGAAAATGAATAGTAAAGCCAGGAGCAGTTGCACTGCATGGAGATAGGATCAGAGGACTGCACTTGAGGCAAGGAAACAGAGGAGAGGCTACACAGAAACAGCTACAGTGCACACCTCCTGAATCTGGAGTCTTCTGATTATTACATATATTTACATCTAACACACAGCTCTTTTTTAGATGGTTTTTCAGATACACACATGAGAAATCAGAACAGTTGTTGTCCACAGAGAAAATGTACATTAACTTAAAAGCAGTCATATTGTGTAGCATTGACTCTCCAAAATGTAATATGTATATTTAAAATAAATAGTCCAAAAGAAGGGCAATCTGAATTTTTGGGGCGATATGAAAACTCTGAAAAAAAGACGTAGCAAAAAATGTCAAAGGAAACAAACTTTCAATTTACAACAAATTTGTGGTGGGAATATGAAAAGAATATACAACATTTATTATTAACATTGTATCTCTGTTCATCTCTGAGTGGATAGCAGACATCAGTATCTGTTTAAATGCCACTGGCCTTTACTGCTGTTAAAAATGTGCAGCTACCTGCAGCTGTGTATACTTTTCACATAACAGCACCATGAGATCAGACATTAGGTTCAGGGAGAACTGTGTGTCATATAAAGGATGGAATTTCATATTTCCATTGCCTTTACCCATTCCCAGCAGGACGAAGATAATAATAATAATCAATTTCTACATTTAAATTAGTTGAACGTTTTAAATCTTAATACAAAAAAATCTGTTTTGGAAAACCACGGTTCATTCTCACATATTTGAGTTTATTGTCAAGATAGATTTTTGAAACAAATTAATCTGTTTTATTGTGAATTGAACTTAATTGTATCTGTACCGTGCAAAGCTTAAGATGAGAATCCTCTCTTAAATCTACAACATGAAACCACTGACTCTTTTATTTCCTTTTTTATGTACGTGCGCAGGTGTGTTTCTGAGAATTATTTGCACACTCGGAGAGTCGGAGAGCCACTTTTTAGAAAATAATACAGGACAAATGTGCCTCGTCGACTGCTCCAGAACCTTTGTCCCTACAATGAGATGAAGCTCATGGCGATAAAAGCTTGAACACATTGTTATACATCAGAAGGCTTCAGGAGTCTTATTTATTTAATCATTTAAAATAAATCTCCTGCACTCTTAATAATCAAATGTTGGTTTAAAAGAGTTGTCGAAATCAAACTGATCCAAATCACTCTGGAAATCTATGTGAATCTCACTTACTAAAGTATTTTCCACTAATAAAAACCATTGCCTTAACATAAATCAGTTTGATCCAAGACTGAGCCCAAGGCTCTTATACGTTATCTCCAGGCATTGAGAAGTGAGGATACTTTATGCCAAATACTGTACATTTCTGTGCTGGTTCAGCAGCAGATGTTGAAATAGCACAGACACCTGCATTGCACTTACTCAATGTCTTATGAGAACACAACAGAAAGAGATATGATTGGGTATTTTGCTGGTAAAGATTATTGACTGAAAGCTTTAACAGATTGATGATTCATTTATTACTTTTTATGATTTCATTTGTTTCATCTCTCATTTTCAAAAGGCAAAGAAAACTTGGTTTGGTTAAAGAAAAGCATTGCATTTATGAAATCAGCAACTTGCTAAAAGAAAAACAAAACTTTAACACTGAATGACATTTCTTGAGAAAAACTGATATTTGCAAAGATGTTTTAAGTATTCCATCATGATATAAGATATAAGAGTTATATGGCCCTTGATTTGAATGATCCAAATAAAAGTTTAAATACAGGGACATTCGTTGTTTAGATTTTTCAGCAGAAGTAAACACAACATGAGGAATTCAACTCCTTTCCCTGTTTAAGAAAATGTTAAATAGATGCTTGTTTGAATTGGGTTGAAGGCTTGTGGATACACACCATGTTTAAGTTGGCAAATTACAGATTTCAATGAAAATGTGAAGCAATAACAGGCCAGGCACACTGGTCATGAAGAATGACGACAGGAGTCAGGCATGCACCGCTTGCAGGCCAGAGATGTCCTCTGATACATGTCCAAAGGGCACAGTCGAAACCTGTGCACCTTGTGTTTAACCTTGGTTGCGTGTGATGTGTGCCACCCAGGCAGCAGACGAGACACGGATCAGTGTGTTTAAGGGCAATGCGCAATGATGTCACATGGACAGGAAAAGGCTGAAAAAGGCTTGGCACCTTTTGGAATTGGCCGGATCCCCATTGGTTTAGGAGAAACGCTGGAATAATAAACAGGCAATCAGAAGGCAGCGTGAGCGTACACAAAGGCATTGCAAAACTTTGCAGATAATAAAAGCAGATTTTTCACCGAAGGGGAATGATTATTTGTGTTCTTCAGTTGTCCATAAATAGAGGGCCCCTCACAGGAAGTATAAACACACAGACAGAGTGGAGGGCTGTCGTATCCAACACAGTGATTTCAAACACTCCTGTTTATGTTCAATCAACATGGAGTATATAACTGTAGCCCCAGTTTGAGCTCGGGATACAGAGGATTATTTTCTAAGGAGAGAGGGAAAAAGAATACCTCACTATAGAATGTAAACTGTTTGATGAGTGTTTCACTTATTGTGGAAACAGAACCGCAAAATAAGTAAATCTTATAAAGCACATGCATCAGATCATTTTCCTAGAATAAACATGTGTGATGTGGGTCAAAGTTATTTAAAATCTAAACTGACTCGAAGTAACGTCTTCCTGGATGTGGATAATGGCAGAGCACAATTAGCCCTTTATTGAGGGACAGAGCATGCAGGCCTCGTGTAGGGCCCGGAGGTTAATAGGGCTCTAATGATGCAGGGTCCATGCTGCTGGCCCTGAGGCACTCCACCCCTCCCCAGGTATTAATCCCATTGCCTTCATTAACCTACAGGCCCAAATGTCCCACCAACATTGAATACCGGGACTTTAATGTCACGCTGATAATTGATTGCTGTTACCTAGAGTTACAATGATCTCCTTATACCCTCTGAACCATCTTAAATACCTCATTCTTATCCAATTTTGTGAATTCTAAGCAGGCATTATGTGAATGCAGGAGAATCTAATTGACCATTACTGCCAAAACTGGTTCAATTACAGAGTGTGCTAGATAGTCATTTCAGTTGGGCACATGCACAACAAATCATCCCTGCATGAATGCACAAATAATGCCTACAAATGTAGCATTCAAAATAAATTAAAATGTCAAAGAATGATCAATCCAAAACTTCAACTTCATTAGTAGACCTGTGGTGTTTTCCAATGTGTAACAAAGGTCCAGAGGAAGATGGATTTAAAAAAAAGTTATATTAACATAGAAAATGTGCTGAAAATCATATACAGCATCAACACTTGGATTTGTAGAACTGGAAAAAAGGAAACATTGCGTTTAAACTTTAAAAAATATGTTAATTATATTTGCATTCTGGACATCCAGCTATGTCATGTTTAAAGAGTAAACAAACGTTTTTATTCTTTAAACGTAGAGATTCATAATTATATTTGTAACTCTTGCCATAGCATATGTATCTGAACAGGTTACATTTTGATATGTGTTGTTCTAGGCAAGTTCTCACCTGGCTTAAATGTTAAATATAAGTTATGACTCTTCATGTATTTCCTCACATCCCAGCAGGAGCCTTGGTGCAGGCTGTGACTCTTCACACATGGCGTCAGGATCCTTCAGTCCAACGACAGAGGAGTCACCTGGTCAGAGGACCAACACAATAACAACAACAACAGTAACAATATGAACTGTATGACTGATGTTTTTTATATACATCCCTGATTAGTGTTTGGCTTTTTCAATTGATAAAAACGTTTTTATGCTCAAAACAAACTTGTATCCTTTAGTATTAGTTTTATAATATCACTAAAACCAGTCCAAATATGTATATCTGATAATTACACATATTCAAAATGATAATGTTAACTATTTCAATCCTAATTGTCTCCTATTCATAAAAGTGAAAAACTGAAGGTTTAAGCCGTCAAGGTGAGCCGTCACAAAGTTATCATAAACTTTTATAACAGTATAGTCTTTGAAGGACTCCATTGAGACCTAGTGATAATCTCAGTGTAAGACAACATGAACCTCATTTATCTCCTCTATCTCCATGTCATCAGGGCGCTCACTTCGTCCTCCACAACAGAGGACCGGCTGTCTGTGACCTTAGTGCTAAATCAAGTTCAAAGAGGACCACTGGTGTTTGGCAGATAGTTTTACATCGAGGCAGTGGGAGAACAGAGTGTTTGGTCAACCTCTGGCTCTCCCTTTGATTCGCAGCTCTCTGTGGCCCCTGGCAGAGCGACACCACTTAAGGCCCTTTACTCAGCAACACTGGTCAGTCTGATAAGATCTGGGTGATAACGGACTTCACTTTCCATGTCTTTTTTTTGTATTACCCGGCATTCTTACACACTTTACTGTCCTATTGTATGCTAGACATTCCTAGATTCCTTCAGATGGAGAAGTCCCACTCAGTAAACGACCAAAATCTGATCTGAAAAGATTACATCAAACTTTTTCATCCGTCTTTTATTACTTCTAACAATACTGTCTAGATTTACTGTTGAATAATAACACATTCAAGGACAGACTTGGAGTATATATGTAGTTTTGTTCCAAATGTTGAGATTTTATATGAGAGTTTTATTCGATTGCATGAAATGCTCTTGTGCATGACTTCATTATGTGGCTCTTTTGTATTCATCCAAGTATATAAAATAGGAAATAAAGTTTAAATCACCCGTGCAATGAATTAAACCCTTTCTTAGCATTTGACAGTGCTGCTTTGAAGCAGATGATTGGCAGTCATTCACTTTTCCCTTTCTGAAATATAATAACAAGATGTCAGCATCTACTGTGTGAACGCAGCAGTTTACTCTGGGCCATGTTCTGCTGTTTTTGAACCAAATAGTCTGGTACCAGCATACATTATCCAAGAGCGAAGAAATATATGTGGCACATTAATTTTCCAGGACGACGTCTGATCACAACTGGAAACCCATCAGGAAAAACAGTGCTGTGTTTATTCGGTTTTACAAGTGTATTATCACATTATAGGAATAAAAAATGTATTGTGATTAGAATGCTGTTTTTTTAGGACCAACCTCAAAGAATTAATAAAATAATTCTCTGAAGCAGAAGCCTCATTATTTCACCACGCATGCAGTTTCCTGTGCTTTTTATTGGTCAAAGAATATGCACTATTTTAGAGGAAGCAGAGTTTTAATGGTGCAAAGAAAGGAAAAAAAGTACAGTGAGTTAGCAATGTTAAAAAAACAGCAACATGTGTATGGTATGCCTTGAAGAAATACTGCAGAAAGTGTGAGTTTCAAACGTCCTGGGAACATATGTTTAAGTGAGTAATTCTTGACATTTTTAACGAAAGAAATGCCTGCCCGGGTATCAGTGTGTTGCGTGTGACTCACCCTCACACACACATTTTCTCTGCTTTATGTGTTATTTTGGTTCATTTCCCTGACCTTTAACACTTGCCCTAGAGAGATGCAAATGCCCCAAGAACATAATGGTTCTCTTCCTGTGTAAAAACTAGGCCGTAAAGGAAGATAATTAGGGTTGTCATGACAACAGGGTCCAGAAGGCCAACGGTGCCGCGTTCGCTTGCAGAACTTCAAAAGGTATCAAAGCTCCACCAGCGCTGGTACAGGAGCTCTGGTTTGAATTAGGGAGCGACTTCAACAATCTCCCTTCAAATTCAAGATCAATATGGAACACCCCCTTGAAAAAAAAGGAGAATAGAGAAGAAAAGACCAGCTAGTCCTCGTCCAGACAGACGTAGAGATCTGGATTTCATTAGAGACAATCATCTTATCTGTTTCATCTCGATGCTGCCCCAAGGGTTGGCAGGCGGAGCAGTGGGCTCTTTGCAGTTTCAGAAAGCCTGCATCCAGCCAGAGGCCTGTGGATCGGGTCATTAAAACACTCCTGCCCCTGCTGCTAGTGATAAAATATTTTCATGCTTTTGTAAATAGATTTTCTTCTTTCAACCCCACAGGACACAAAAAACACACCGTTTCTTCTCTCGGTATCCCAGGATAAGGATGTCCTACATTTTGAGAGGAGTCAGCCAAAACATTGTTAGTCTTGCTCTCAGGTGAAGCTCTCATGGGAGTCTCTGTACTTTTGTTGATTTCTTTTTTCAATCTGTGGCTGAACTTCACCAAGGAGAAGCCCAGTTGCTCCATGTTTGTTAACGCCGGTGTAACGGCATGTGGCACGGACACCTGTCAAAGCAGCATGTATAGAACTATTTTAGCCTTCACAGTTTTACACTTTGCTCAACGTTACTCACACAATCTAGGAGGCACTATTGAAAGGATAGTTTACCTTTTGGGAGATATACCAACAAGGCAGAAAATTAGCTACGGAAATTCATGCCACTATCAAGTCCGTCCCTTTGATATGTACAGTAGCTACTGCCAAGATACTGTTAGCTTAGCACCAAAAGCATCAAAAACAGGGGGGGAATTCACTGCTAAAGCAAACCCTGACCACTCAACATTACATTTATATAACTAATTTGACAAAAGGAACATTGTGCTGCATAATCTTTTTCTTTTTTGACTTAAGTCTGGCAGTCTCAAAAATGGTTAATGCCAAATGTATCTGCTTAGGATTTATTGGCAACTAAAGTTATGTCATATTTTCCTCATTAAGCCTAAGAGATAATAGTAGTGGATTTTGATACCTTAAAACAGCCCCTTGTTTCCTGTTGTTGTGCTAAGCTATGCTAAACTGGCGGTAGTGTCATATTACAGACTATGAGTGGCATCGATTTGGTTGTCTAAATGTCTATGTAGGGAACAAGCCTGTATCCTAAAATGTTGAACTATTTATTTAAACAAAATGTCAAGCTTTGACAACCAGCAGTATTTCAGAGGCCAGAGGGGACGGTTTAGGTAATGGTACACTTTGGATCAAAAAAGCAAAGGATGCCCTTTGTGGTCATACAGTGGGGGACAGTAGTGGCAAAATGAGCAGAGAGGGATGTGAGGCCCATGCAGTCCTGGAGCTGAAATTGAGAAGCCTCCTCATCAGGGGTTAGGGATCATGGGCAGAGACTTCCCTTCATCACAGCCAGGCTGGGAAATGCAGAGGACAGCATGGGTCAGCCCAGACAGCCCGCTGTGTGCTGTTACCATGGCAAACATCCCAAGGGCCAAAGAAAATAGATGACAAGAACAATAATATGAGGTGTAATCACGAAGGTCAGATGCCTGCAATGTGCTGCCTCCACTCTCAAGGCCCCATATTCTCTGAAGTGAACAAGTCAGACTACTTTAAGGGAAAATTACTCAGTAATGTGGTGGTTCTTTCTTCATGCTTCCAGAAACTAGGAGGGACATGCTCTAGAGACGCTGCATGAACAGCCATTGAGAGATTCCAGTCCACTTCCATTTCAAGATATTTATTTGCCGGCTCTTTGTACTTGGTGCCCTGCAGATGGAATCTAGCATCCTCTTAAAGGGGGAATTGTATGACTTATTAACTGTCAACAGTTCATAAACTCCAAGGAGCTATTAAACTTCCTCCTGTGGTCAAACCAGAAATGGCAGTGTTTGATTTGGACTGGGAAGATATTTGAATGTTTTTGCTCTTCTCCACCCTGTGTGCAAGTGCAACGAAATACTGAAATCAGCTGTAACATCAGATCATTATTTCAAGATAAGGAAAATAATTAGTTTGCTCTATTTTGAAATTACAGAAGGCTTGGATGGATAGGAACACAGTTAATCACATGTGAGAAAGATAGAGCAACAAAGAGAGCTGTGTGAAGATTGAACCCTGCAAAATCACCATTACGTCAATATATATAATTGTATTATAATATAATTCTTCTTATCACTGCAGGTGAATAACTGCAACATTCTCCTCACCACATTTTTTCCCCACTTTTTTTCTTCCTTGCGCTATAGTTATATTTGTACTTGAGCAATGGTGTCAGCGGTGCAGCTAAATCATTTATCATCATCCAAAAACAACCAGGATGAATAATTGAGTCCAGATGTAGCTGATTCTAGCTTGATACCAGGGTTCATTTCCTGTCTGTACTTTGTAAGACAACCTATTACACCTCCCAGGCAGCTGCCGGGTGTACTGGCCCTGCCTGAATGTCAACACTCCTCAGGTGTCAGTGTAAGACTCACACAAAACACCAACGCTAAAGTCACCTATTCTTAAGTCATGTACTGACGCATACAGAGGGACATTTTATTTATTTATTATTTGTGGAACCGCATTTTATTCATGATTTAGTTACATATTATTCCTGATTAACCAGTGGTGGAATATAAATAATTTCTGAACATATATTCAAGTACGGAAGAACACCTTTAAGATATCGGAGTTCACCCAGTATGCAACTATATTTGTAAGAAAATTGAAGAGCCTACAATTGCACAAGTTATGCCGTTACATTTATTTTACAGATAACGTTTCTTGAGGACATTGCAGATTTTCATCTGACAACACATGATACATTGGTGCAACTATCTAATAACGTATAAAGTATTATCCGCTTTTATCTTAATTCAAAAGCAATTAATATAATAATAATAGTATTAAGTAAAAGTCAGTAATATTATACTACTGAGCTTTTACTCTTGATCCTTAAAATACATTTCTTAATTATTTTGTAACCCCTCTAATATTGTGTGACTTCTACTTGTAAAGTTGTGTACTTCTTTCCTTTTTCAAAAGTAAAAGATTGTAATAAGACAACTGTTTTTAAATGTTTGTTTTACCAAACAAGACAAGCAGGTCTGGTCAGGTATTCTACAGCTATCATAAAATGGCAAAACGGATATAAACAGTGACACAAACACTTGTGGGTAGCATTTCCCTTGTTTATTTTATATGCTAAAAGATCTGGGGGCCATAACTCTCTGGCTGCCTTAAAAGCATTCTCTTCCGGCCCCTTGGGCCTCATGTGGTAGTAATTACCTTCTCTGGCTCGGCCGTGCAGGTGACTGACACTGAGTGACCACTCCTCGGCACCCGTGCATGTGTTAATGAAGCAGAGTTTCCTGGTTGTCTGTTTTTGAAAGAGAGTGAGATATTCCGTTTTGTGTTGAATTGCCTCCCTTGAGTGTTGGACCGCTTTGACATTCACCAGTGGAATAATGCACTGTATCTGCTGAATGTTTTGGCAACTTGAATGTTGTTTTTTTAAAACTATTTTTTCTCTGAAAAATGTAGTCAAATGTAGTTGCAGTTTGCAGGTGGGAATAACTCTGCTGCCTTTCTGCCGCCTGTTATTTGTCTTGTCGCTGAAATCTGTATCCGTCCATTTCAGCATGAATTGCATGCAACTTTCAAAACAAATAAACACGGGCAGACGAGGTTTCTATGGAAAAATCTATCTTTTGAGGGATGTCAGGATTGTTAGGAAGAAAAGGTAAATAGTGAAGTGGAGTGGCCTGCAGACTTTAATGTAGTGTTTAGACTGTAATTAGTCTCCGCAGAATGAGATTCCTGACAGAGGGTCTGAGACGGCATGGCATGATCAAATACACTCTAAACAGGGCTGTTTCAAGACATCCTCCATGGACCATAAACCAAGACGGCCTCCACAGACTACAACCACCGCTAGTGGCATTCCTGTCAAGCTCTCTAATTTTCAAAATGGGTGGTCAAATCTTTTTTTTCTACATTCGTTTCTTTCTTTCCCTCCAATTTCACCCTGACCTTCTCTCCCACTTTGTTTATTCTCCCTCTGTTTATGCCAGTTATTTCTTTGAATTTGCATTTTCCCTCCATTTTTGTTTTGTTCCTGCCAGTGTTTGTCCCTCAACTTCCTGCTCCCTCCCATTCAGAGTGAACCCAGGTTGGAGCTTCAACTTCCAGCTCTCTGCAGGCCCCTCCGGACCCTGACTCGATGACACAGTCTACAGCCATGCGTGCAGATGGGGGGGGGGACTGGGGCCCATTGAAAACTGTGTCACTGTCCACCTGAGCAAACAGAGTCTTGGGGAAGCAGAGAGAGAGAGAGAGAGAGAGAGAGAGAGAGAGAGAGAGAGAGAGAGAGAGAGAGAGAACTGTGGCGGGGGATAACTGTAAGGAGACAAGGAACCAATTGGTGAGGGAGGGCTGGCAGAGTGACAGTCAATGTACAATAACATTAGTCTTCCGCTTTGGCCCAAGTCAGCGCTCCTTCTGGACAAAAAAAGCCTCAACAATTATTATTATTCTTTTTTTTCCCCTTTCTTTTTCTTTCATGAAACTCCCTCCAATGGAAACACATTCCTGTCATGCCTCACTGCTGCTCCCTGTTTATATTTCTCATTACAAACAGCATTACACGCATGGGCTAGAGCTGGCCAGAGTACAAGCCAGGGAGAGGCCGGGGACCTCAGTCCTCCACCGCCTGCAGGACAGCGATGGAGGAGCTGGGTTACATGGACACTCAAAATCCAGGATCAATGATATTAACTTTTTACATCCATTCGTTCTGAGGATAAGAGAAAACCAGCTAAAATCAATGTCCATCATAAGAAGAACAAGCTTTTCTGCAAACTGAACTTGCACTGAACTGAAAACGTTCTGTAACTGCCTTCTATCGCTGCAAAACTTCAAATAAAACCCAAAAGAAACCTCGGGAAATTTCTAAATCTTTCCATTGATATTAAACTGTCAGGAGATCCGCCAGTCCATCTTTTGATTTAGAAACTTCCCTGTTATGTTGGGATATGACGAACCCCCAATTTCCATCTAGACGGTTTATGATTATGAAGTGGGGCTGCCTCACAGGATACCAGAACTTTATGGAAAGCAGGCCTCCTTCTTTCTCCCCACACTCTCTCATCTCTGTCCATGTGCTGCACCAGAGGATTGGAGCTGCCATGACTCCCCAGGCTGTCTGCGTATTGTTGACTGACACCTGACTGTGTCTATTAGTGTGAAAATCTGAGGTTACCACCTACTACCTGTGCAAAAGTTAGAGAGTTCAGTAGAGGACTAGTGTTTTGCAATAAACACTCAAGAACTGCTTGGTTTGAGAAATCTGAAGGTTTCTGAAGGATAAAAGCTATTTTCTTTATTTACCTGCCAATCAAATAAAGTGTAACTTAAAACTGTAAATCAAAGTGGGTTTTACCCAATATAAATATAAATATTGTATCCTGTATTCATCCGGTTTCCACCTGAAACATTTCCAAAACAGCACACAACGAAAGCTGTTCATCTTCATGATACAAAAAACTAGATTTTTTAAAACCACTTTATTGAGAAAACAGCAGTTGTGATATGTGTAACTATGTTTCCCTGCCAGAAGAGGTCTCGCAGACAATCTGGTATCAATTTCTTCAAATCCAGGGAATAACACTTTGTGTGATGGCCAAGATATACAGTTAGTGTTAACAGTGGACAAGATATTTTGAAGATGAGATAGAGACAGTCTGTTGTCTCTTATATTGAGTATTTTGAAGGCTATACAGTGATATGCATTCATATGACAGCTATCCAGACCTCAAAACAAAATGACACAATAATGCCAAATCAGTTAGCTAAAGATGTATTAATTTGGTGGAGCCATGCTGTTTCCACCTGTTTCGCTGTTTACACCTGTTTCCAGTCTTTAAGCTAACTTCAACAAAGCAGCTTTTAGCGTTAGTCTCATATTTGCCACAAACACGAGAATGATAGACCTATACTCTTCTTATTAAACCTTACTCCCGGACAGAAAGCACAGAAGCATATTAACCAAAATGATGGACTCGTCCCTTAAACCCAGTCAATAAAAATACACTGAATTGCATACATTTGTGTAAACACAAGTAATATTTGAGGTTTATTTTAACACACCAATAAAGTGGCTTGGAAGGGAATCCCCCACAAAAAAAAGCAGACTGGCCAACTTTGTGTCCAGAAGCCAGCGCTCAGACCAGGAATGGGAGAAAGTCGAGGCCACCTGTTTCCCACTCACTCCTGCTGCACTCTTGGCATAATGCAGGCTTGTTCACGGCAGATTAACACCAGGCCATATGAGGTGGCAGTGCCAGCTGAACTTCAAAACATGAGGGAAACTACCATTAACTTTAGTGTACCACAATTTGTGGCATCCTATGCATTTATATCACATGATCCCCTCATGTAGATGGTGATTTCCCACTTTGTCCAAAGAAATGCTCTGTCACGACTCTTAGTACCGGCGTGGGCACACATTCCCGTCTGCTCGGGTAACACATTCTTACATTACATTAGTGGTGTGTTATGTTCAGTCAACAACGTGCCTACACTGTTCTGTTAAAACTGTGATCTAGCACCATGGATCTGTCACACTACTGCTTCACAGCCTGGCCTCCACCCAAACCAAGTCACACAAAATGAAACTGTGTACTTCATTCGATATTATGAATTATGTAAATTATACAGTGACTCTCCAGGGCATATCACTACTGGAACTTTTCATATATTTGTCCAGAAACATTTACTTCAAACTATTCATGACCTCTCACTATTCCACTGTGGTTTCACAAAGTGAAGATAAACACTTTTGACCAAAGTGAAGCATACAATGTATACACGGCAGAGTTCATTCAGGTTGTCTCCTGGAAGAAAAGATGCATAAATAATTCCATACATCGGGCTTTAAATTACAAAGTTTACATGTTAAACATTGAACAAGGTTTTACACTCCTAAGAGTTGCACATTTAGCAAAATGAACCTCAATCACCTTTTATATGCTTTTAACTACTTCCTGTGGTCCTCCTGCTTTAGCGTGACTAAAAAAGACCAAACAATGTGGTTTAAATCTGCAGAGAACAACCTGTTGTCCAAGGTCTGGATTTAACTTCACAGTTTAATGCCCTGAATATTGAATTGGTTCAATCAGACCTTTTATATCAGTTTGTTATCGTTACACTTTGAGTTACTATTTACGGTAAATGAGATTCACAGTTAAAAACATGACCATTCTTACAGAACCATTGCAAATACAGCAAACAAATCAGTTATAACATTATGCTTTCATGGGGGAAATGTATGCACCTACATTTTAGCAACCCATAATGATATGTTAAGAACATTTGCTGTCCCTAATGAGATATCAAATAAACCAAACAAAAAAAACTGTTGTAACTTTAGTAATACAACATTAGATTTTTCAAAGTAGATTTCACATGAGACAGTCCACAGACATCAGGCGTGTCCTCCAGTGTATTTGAGGGATGACGTTATTTGGAAATTGCACAGATGAGCATACATGGCAGCAGCAACATTAATGGAGCTTGGAGCCCTGCTTCTCCCGCTGCCTCCGACCTGCTGCTCCAACACGTGCCTCGTGTCCACGCACATGATTCCCTCAGAGATTAGCCTGTGATATAGTGTGTAGCATGAACTCCATTGCATGCAGATGCCTCGGGGACCTTTTCAGGGGCCCCCCATTTTATTCTCTCAATATATAGTGATAATGAGAGAGCCCTTAAACCTTCCTTGAATAATATTTCCCAGGAGCATTGCTTCCTCATGCATTCCTCCTACTTCCCTATCTTGTGTCTTAAATACCCTTCACATCTTAAAATGTATAGATAAACCACAGACATGCTTCGTTAAATATGGACACAGTGTTGAATGTATATTTGTTGAATGATTAAACTATTGTTATGTCAAGGTCAACATCTAGGTCTGAATATTTTTTCTAGAACACATTTTCTTTGAAGTGTGAGGTTATTATGTGGTGTTTAAATCAGTCCGTCATTATGGGCTTTCTGTGTTTCCCTTATGATGATGTCCCTAGTTAATACATTACATTTGCCATGCTGTATAGATCATGAGACAAACCCCAGCGGTCCATGGTCACAAACCACAAATGGCAACATTTTAGGAGAATTGAGCTGGAGCTCAAAATGGTCTCTTGGCACAGGCTTGGAGAAGAAATCACAAGTCTTACGAGCCCTCTGGGTGTCATTTTGCCTGGCGGTGCATTCAGGCAACACTTACAAGCACGTCCTGTCCAACTAGCTGGAGGGCAGCAGACTTGCTTTATGGGCTCTGGATTGGACGGTATGAGGGAGGTGGGCACGTAAAAATGCCTGGTCGCAGGAATCAAAGAGACGAGGCGGCATCCAAGGCCCCACTGATGGGTTTCTCTCAGACAGCAGAGGCCAAGTTGTCCAGTCCCCATCTCCTGAGTGGAGAGGCCACTTCCCTGGGCCACTGCGCTTCCTCAGTATCACCTATCATTCAGCTCAATCAGTGGCTGAGATAAAGCAGTTCCTCAGGACAGACGGTCTTTGAACACAGCAGGGGGAAAACTCCCCCAGGTCTCTTATCTCATTAAACTTGAAAAGGTATATTAATCCTTGAGAGGCTAAGATAGCAGAATGGATGACTCCAGTCAGGGAGACTGACAATAGTATAAACACTCTCTAAGTTCATCAATCTCAGGAGACAATACAAAAGATGCTGGATTCTTCCTCTGCTCTTAAAACAATGCTGTCTCCTGTGGTTCAATTTGATTCTCATTAAGTGGGAACACAACAAGTACATGGTTCACTGAGAACTACACCTGCACACACTAGTCACTGTGTTGAGTATGGCGTGAGTGTTACATGTTGTGTTACATGTTGTGATCATGGATGTTGCCCCTTGTTTCTGTTATGTGATTGTGATGTGCTATATCTGACATGTACTGTATGTAGTAACTTGTATTGTTTATTGTTCTCTTTTATCCTCTCTTATCCTTTCGCCATCTACTTGTCTTTCATCCTTTTTATTTTATTTTATTTTATATATTTTTTTATAACTAATGCTGTTGATATATTGTGATTTTAAGGGTGTCTATTACCATCTAGCCGTGGACAACAGCTGGAAATTAGCCATGTCGGCTAAAGCTGCTCCATTTACTGTTTTTGTGACAGTTCATCGATGGGGACTGTCCACGACACTATACATAAATAAACTAAACTATACACCCTTGTGAAATGCTCACAAATCAAGCTTTGTTTTTGGCTTGCCGTTATAGATCTCTAAAAGTATCTGATTTAATGTGAAATTACAGGCACACAAGCCATCAAAGAAAGGAATCTGGAGCTAGAGACATCACAGACCACAACGTGTCCAACAGAAATGAGTCGTCTGCACACCCAGCTTACATCATTGCTCTTATTTCTCTTTTCTTTTTTGAGTTGCAATTCTTCACACCAGCACGCAACACAGTCTCTTTCGTTTGTCCTGCACCCTGCACATGGCAAGAAAAACACCACGTTGTACTGCAAGATGCCAGATTCATACAAATCCTGACATGCTCACAAAAAAGCTGGAAAACGTCCTTAATGCACTGTTTAGCCCCCTTTGAAGTAATGGAGATTCATCTTGCAAATGACTTCCTTATTTACCTTGACTTATGAAACAAAAATATTTATATACGCTGGGTCAAAATCATGAAATCAGGGGGAAACTTACTTCTAACATCAAGGAAGAAGAAGAATATGCTGAAGCTGTTCTGGATCTGTTTCTTGATCCTTTAAATCTTTGTTACTCTAAAAGAAAGTGAATATTCATTAGATTGAATGTATTGTCTTTGCAGTTGTAATCCCTGTTTGCTACATAATAAAAAAAAACAAAAGCATGACATGTTTTATATGATAGAGCTTGGAAGATGAGTTTAGGAGTCTTACTGCAAGGGGAAAGAAGCTGCTCTGCAAATCCGATTGAGCTGCTTTATTCTGTGTTAACTGGGAAACTTTGGCATTGCTTGGTCAGTATGTCCAGGGCTGCCAGGTGAACGCCTAACTTAGAAACGTAACTCCATTATCAAACTCTTGGAGCGGTTCTTGGAATACTTAGCACTCCAAAACATCCAAACCCTAAACTGTGCACACATTTCTACAAGGGGAAGATTGCAGCTGAGAACCATTTCCCACCAAGTCCATCAGTCCATTCCGACAACCAAAGCTAAATCTTAAACAACCTTTGTGTCCGAAATATCCTCTCATAACTTTAAACAACTTAAATGTGAAGTAATCCAATTGAATTCAGAGAGAAGAGCATGTCCAGTAATATGATGATTTTTCAGGATATGGTGTTTAAAGTTATTCTGGATCTTGCACAAGACGTATAATTAATTTATATAACAACCCACAATAAGTATCCCTCAGTGCCACTCCTCCTCATTTTTAACAGGAAGTACAGGAACATTCAGCAAGCCAGTAAAACCTGCTTAAGACAAATATGTATAAGAACAGAACATTTGGGTTTATTTCCAGATAAGGCAAGGTTTTTCATATTTTTTGTGATTGCTATTAAGTATCTAATGACAGGAACTCAGAGTGGATGGATAGTAAAAGTGGATAAAGCAGGAACAAAATGCAGAGTAAGATCACTTTCTAATATGTGATCGGTCCTCTTGTCTCATTAATTTCCCTTATGTGTAGCAGGGGTCTCAAACTCAAGGCCCGGGGGCCAAATCCGGCCCGCGACATCATTTTATGTGGCCCCGCAAGAGCTTGCAAAGAATATAATACGTTTATTATACGGTTACATGCCACTTTACAGAAGCAGGTTGCCCATAAACTACATGTCCCACAATGCATCATGCACCTAACCCGAGCCTAACCTTATCCGATAATAATCCAATTCAGAGGCAATAATGTAATATAATACATTATTTGATATATTTATTTAGTTACAACCGGCCCTTTGAGTGCAACCTTTATGCGAATGTGGCCCGCGATGAAATTGAGTTTGACACCCCAACCCAGTCTCATAAAAAAACGTGTAATAACTACGTTGGTCCACAACGTAGGACGTAGTATTTCTACAAAAACGTCTCTGAAATTGTAGGATCCCTACGTTTTTTTTCACCATTCATTCCAATGGCTGGCGTCTATGTCACGTGATCTTCACATTTCTCCCTGCAGAAAAAAAAACCATGGCCGACATTCGTTTTATTCTCGGTGGAAAATGCCTATTTTAAGGTTAGTTTGGCGATTAAAATGCCTTTTGATGTCATTTGATGCGAGAAATATGAGTTGTTATTTCAGATTAGGTGTGCAGTGGATGTACACTTTAGTTTGCTAGTTATTACGAAGATTACTTCAAGAAATTGTGTCTATACAACGTTTTCATTGTTACCAAGGTGGTTGCTAGGGACGCTGCTATCAATATTATTTCTGTTATGTTGTGTAACTGTTTAATGGTGTTATCTTTATTGCTACCCCCTTCCCCGTCAATGTATAGTGTTGGTCCACAGAGTATTAGTTTAACAAAATCCGCATCTAAAATTGTGGCATAGTGTGGTGCCGAGAGATGGGAGTCGGAGGCGGGGTATCAAAGGTTCAAGCTAGACTTTTATTTAGCATCTCAAAACACATGTAAACAGCTTCATGACCAGGAAGCGAAGACCGGCGGAGACAGGAAGTCCGGCTCACTAAAATGTCCGTGCAGAACAATACCCTAACCCATAGATCCGTGGGTGAATAATGTCAATCACCACAATAGATCTACGTTATTTTCCCCTGTGCAATTCTCCATTTACTCAACAATAACACATAATTATCCTTGTGTTTATTTATTTGTTTGATTAATAAACACAAGTTGGAGTCCGTCAGGACCGAGGGTCGGAGCAGCTCATTTGCTTTACAGAATATTACACCCGGAAGTAAGTATTCTCTCCGCTTCGCTTGATTCGCTTGATTCGCTTGATTCACTCCCCGTGATAGTCCTCAAGCTCTGTGATTGGAGAGTGTGCCAAGCGTCGAACAGCACTTGAAATGGGATGGAACCACGGCAGACTGTCCAAAACTGGATTTGAACGGGTCCACCGCGTCATCCCCCTCCCCCACCCTGTCCCCAGAACTACACATGCTGCACGTCTCTACTGGGAATTGTAGTTTTAAAAGACGTTTTCATATTTCCCATAATAAGAAGTTGCCAGTATTAAACTATGTACATCCCTGGAGGTTTAGGGGATAGGAAACACTCAAATATAAAACATATAATTAATAAATGGGTGAAAATTGCTTGTGCCCATAATGGGCAGCATTAATATATACCTACCCACACGACAGCTAAGGTCAGAAGAGCTTTATTTAACAGCTGGTCTTATGTTTGTGACCCCTCCTGTTGTTCATTGATGAGCCTGAAACATGCACTTGTCAAGGTTCAGAGGCAAAACATTTGCGTTACATCAGCATGTGTATAGTTGTAAATATGCAGTGGTGTTTATTTGTAAATCATTTAGTATAATTACACAAATTCTGTGTTTTATATTTAATAATTCTGTGTTCTTTATTTATTGATTGTTCAATACCTGACAAGGCCGGAGATGAAAACTTGGGTCACAGGTTCCTCAACAGTGCATCACAAGACATCTTTCAATATTTGTGTACCTCCACCATTAAATTGTCATATTCTGCACATTTCTTATACTATCTACATACATCTTATAAGAGTATAATACATATGTATAATATCAGTTAAAATAAGTGCTTCAACATAGTTAACATTGCTGGAGGTATACACAAAGTTTTACATTTATTGCATAACTACACCGTTTGTGTATATGATATGTCAATAAACCTTAGAAAATCTTGAAATCTTGAAAGGGATGTGCAAAATAGTCATTATATACAGTCTTTAATTAACTATTAGTAGAGAATAACGAGTAATGAACATACTTTATAGGGATTCTATTAATATCTAATAATAAAAATAATGAAATTCAATAACATGCTTTAACCACTAGGTGTCCCTTTATATCAGCTGTGCACCTTTATGGTATAAATACAGCCTATCTACCAATTGGATCAAATATAAAAGTGAGCCGAATTAGTGTTGATACTGCAAGGAGACGTATTGTGTGAAAAGAAATGTAAGATGTTGTTTAATGGCTGATATATTTATGATCCACGTCACGTTTTCAGTTCCTCATGTTTGTCTAGAGGTCTTCTCATCAGGGCTCTATAAATACAGAACTACAGCAGATATGTAATATTTAATGCAGCCGAACCGTGTATTACAATGCCGTTATGTGATGACTTTCAAAGAGAAAAGCAAGCACACTCGGAATAAAGTGTTTTCGGTCTGTTTCCGGTATTTGTTAATGACAATGTGATGTGAGATGTGAGACTGGAATTGCACAGGGGAAAATAACGTTTCTGCACCATTTTAGATGCAGATTTTGTTAAACTAATACGTTTGCGCTGTGGAACAACACTATACTTTGACGGGGAAGGGGGTAGCAATAAAGATAACACCATTAAACAGTTACACAACATAACAGACATAATATCGATAGCAGCGTCCCTAGCAACCACCTTGGTAACAATGAAAACGTTGTATAGACACCATTTCCTGAAGTAATCTTCATAATAACTAGCAAACTAAAGATCATGTACATCCACTGTACACATAATCTGAAATAACAACTCATATTTCTCGCATCAAATGACATCAAAACGCATTTTAATGGCCAAAGTAACTTTAAATAGGCATTTTACACCGAGAATAAAACGAAGTTCGGCCATGTTTTTTTTTCTGCAGGGAGAAATGTGAAGATCACGTGACATAGACGCCAGCCATTGGAATGAATCAGAGCCATATAATAGAAGAGTTACGACAACGGAAGTCCAAAAACGGTTATCGTCACGTGGTTCATGTAGACGAGGATCGTTCCCCGGAAGTTCATGGCGGGCAATGTGAATGCATTGATAACAGGAGATAGAACTACGATTTTTGGTAATTATTAGTGAATAAAGGTTTTGATTTGGAATATTTATACAACAAATCGATATGTGTATGTATTTACATCAATATGTTTTCAAAAATAAAATCGAATTTGCTAATATTAAGTGATAATATTAGGATTAGTGTGAACAACTAGTTTACATGTTAGGCTAACAGTGCCTTGGTTAAAGAGTCTGTTGCTGTTTATTTATAGCTTTGAATTCTTTCAAACCAATATTATCTTCTTAAACTTGTATGGTAGTCAGGAGCATCACTTTCTAATGTTTATTGATACATTTAGAGGGAGGGGATCTAAAGTAATGCTTTAAAATTCAGATTAGATTCATTTCTACCATTTTCTTAAATTCATGGTAGTTTCAGTAATCCCCTGGTAATTGAGGACACAAGCTATCTAAATGACTAATGTCATCTTTATGGCTTTCAGAAAGGACAGGAGACCGACAGGTGACTATCAAAGGACTAGCAGCAGCAGCAGCAGCATATGATGATGATGATGATGATGATGATGATGATGATGATGATGATGATGATGATGATGATGCTAAATGTGTTGCTTTAGGAACATCCATTGCAAATACATGGAATTCAATAAACATTGAATAGCATATCATGCAGTTTGTCGGTGCATTTTCCTCCGTGTTGTCCTGGTTTGCTGTGCTGCCTCCTAGTCGCCACCATGGTTTGCTGTGCTGCCTGGGGATGCTCAAATCGCTCAGAGAAAGGAGTATGAATGTACGGCTTCCCCACTGACACAGAGCGGAGGAAAGAATGGCTGGCTCAAGTCAGCAGGAGCACGACCAACAGCAACAAAATATGTGATGTAATTATATACAAACACTGCATTTGCACTTTTTCACAAAACGAAAACCACACCATTGGGAAAGCTTAATGTTTTGTTTAATACAAAAAAATAGGGAAAGGCTTGAAAAACACTGAGAGTTGAGACTCAGGGTGCAGGGTGAGGGTCTCAGTGCAGGTATTCAGGCTCCATTGAACCCCCCTCTGGTTCTTGTGCTGAAAGAGGGAGTAACAGACAGGAGAAAGGGTTATACACACACAGCACACCTATTGGATGGGAAATGCCTTGGGGAGATAAGGTGTTTACTTATATAAAACAGTAGTATTAAACTTACCTTGTGTTTTCACTCTCACTTAAAGAGCCTGTGACACGAGTTTCCCCCATCATCCAAACCCATCAATTTGAGTAAATATTGTCCCATTGAAAACCGTTACTGAACTGATTTTGGATATTTGTACTTTGATAACCATTAATCTGCCCTTCAATGTTGACAATTTTCTGGATCTTCTCGGGGATTCTTCAAGTCCCGCCAAATGATGTGTGACGTCATTGCGGGCACAGCGCTCAGCTGCACCGTTCTATTAATGTTCCTTATTTTAGACTAGGTTAATCCTGGTGTCAATAGGGAAGATCTGCATGTTCTCTACATAACATGTTCAGAGGAGGTATTTCTCCTGCCGGATTTGGAACCCCCCCTATATGTTTGTCCAGGACAGTCACAACTTCACCAAAATCACACTGGTGCTTGCTGTTCCCCTCTAGTTTGTGCTCACCAAAGCATTTCACTCTGCGCCCAGCAAGTCAAAAACTAAAGAGGGGCTTCCATATCCGGCAGTGCAGTTGCTAGAGCTGCCGGATTTTGAAGCGCCTCCTGTAATTTTGTCCAGGATAGTCACAATGTCACCAAAATCACACTGGTGTTGCATGTTCCCCTCTAGTTTATGCTCACCAAAGCATTTTACTCTGGGCCCTGCAGGTGAAAAACTAAAGAGGGGCTTCAAAATCCGGCAGATCAGGTGTTGGTGCTGCCGGATTTGGAAGCCCCTCTTTAGTTTTGTACCTGCTAGGCGCAGAGTAAAATGCTTTGGTGAGCAGAGCACCCCCGCATACAATCCCGTTTAGAAGCCCCTCTTCTCTAATTCAACATGTTGGACGAAATGTCATTAAGAGAACGGAATTTACAATTAAAAGGCTGTTCAACGTGTGTTGCTAACTTGCTTCGGTATGCTAGCTTAATCTGTTATCTGTAAACGTTCCCTAAATCTACTAATTTAGGGATAATCCACTGACATCCTTTAATACACATGTTAATTTGAATCAGATGTACTGATAATATCCGCAATATAAATCTTTAAACGTCTTCTTACCTTTAAAAGTCCGTCACGAACGGTCTATTATGCTGCAACTCTACAGCTCTGCCAGCCTTGGCGCTAACTTCCGGGGAACGATTGAGAGGCTCCACGATCCGCCATTGCTGTAAAAAAGTGGTCCATTGGAGTGAAAGGAGATGTCGTAACTCTTCTATTATATGGCTCTAGAATGAATGGTGAAAAAAAACGTAGGGATCTTACAATTTCAGAGGCGTTTTTGTAGAAATATTACGTCCTACGTTGTGGACCAACGTAGTTATTACACGTTTTTTTGTGAGACTGGGTTGGACACCCCTGTGTTAGAGTGTAATGTGCAGAGCCTTCACTGCTACGCTATTCACAAGTCAAGGGGTCTGCAGGCTCTGCACACAGAGAATAATGCCCCGTTCTCTTTTTAATCAATAATTAGCCGTTTTCATGAAACAAAGAATTACATTTCTCTTGGATCTCCTTTGTAAATCAGATGTCTAATAGACAAGAAGGGCACTATGTTTTTCAGTGGTAGTTCCCAAGAAGTTTCAGGGTTTTGTAAAAGAGCCAATTTGGGAAACTCACTGCTAGATTGATTTGATTTGCAAGGATGTACTTTTTATATTATAGAAATCTTTAAAAGGAAAGGATCCAACATAGAAAAAGAAATTCAATTCAAGGCATTGTGCTAGTACAGTATGTCTATCTCATGTGTTATGAATAATATATGTAAAGCCATCGGTTTTAAGTGTTGGCAGCAATGCAGACAGCGGCTTAAATGTATTTTACTATGACTCTGCATCAGAACATCAAGACTTTGTTTTATGTTTTTGGTATTTTCTTCTTGATCCCCAGACATTAGAAAATAAAGCCATTTGGAGTTGGCAGTGGCACCTTGCGATTTAAGATTCTACAAAGCCATCATTACCTTCAACTATGCCACATGCTTGCATGTGTTTGCACCCTGCATCCAAATTGCTAGTTTTAACAGTACTGTAGGTGATAAAAAAAATACAGGCCCTACTTAGAATCTAATCCATTAAGAGGAAATAGTTAGGCTTTGGTCGTCCCTACTTCCTTACACCTTTAAAAATGCTTGTTTGCTTTTACAACTGGCTCTGTTGGGCAGCTGGGGAGGGGCAGCGCAGATGGGTTTGGGCTTAGTTATTTGTTCTGCCTTTGTAACAGCTCATTTAAAATCACAAGGGCCTGAAGCCCAAGACAGATGGAATCTACTTAAGCAAGAGTCAGTGTCTAATTTAACTCAAATACTTCCTAATGGGAACTAACACAACACCTGTGAAAATACTTTAGGAGCTCTATGAAAGAGTTTATATTTGTTATATATTAAAGGTCTTACTTGAACCATCATGTACAAAGCTAAGAGCAGGCAGCCATTTGGACGATGTTCTCAGAGTAGCGTTTTCAGAAAGCAACATAAGACTACGAGTGAACTTTTCTAGTCTCATCATTGCGTGTATAGCATATCAGGCCAGTCCCATGAACTAAGCTTGCTGTGAAATTGCTTAAGCTTGGTTTGAAAGAATCTGCGCAAGTAATATATCACTCTCTCGCAACTCACCTTATCTTGACTGCTCTAATGCTGCCACAAGAAGCCCTGCTTGCTAACATCAAAGACATGTTTGGAAAGCCTCTTAAGCTCCCTATAAAGGGTTACAAAGATCCCCTGGAAATAAAGAGCAGGGTTATAGGACATAGTGTGGGAAAGCAAGTTGGGCTAATGATTTAGAAAGTTCATTCGGGATGAAAATGTCAAAATGATTAGGAATGTTTTCTGTAAATTGTAATGTAAAACACACAGGGTTTTTAAAAGATGGGTTTTTTTTCTTTCTTTACTATGCATGCAACCTCATAATGCGATGGACATATACAGTATGTATAAATAATCGACAAATGAGCTTCAGAGGTAAATTAACTTTATTTAGAAAAAGAAAGGTTTATCACACAAGGCAAGAAAGAGAAGAAATGCAAACTGCTATGAACAGACCACAGGATTCCCCAGCCCCCCTTCCCCCCACTGGCAGCAAAGGGGTTCTCGTTACAACCAAATCAAAGGAGCAAGACAACAAGACTCACATTGTTCTGATTGTGTTTACTCACACTAAAAACATTGAAACCGGACAATCTGAATGTACAGTATAAGACAGACAGTTTCGATTTTCACATGAATCCATCAAAGAACCTCATACTAGCATTTTCTTTACATTTAGTCGACGGTACAAATGAAACGGGGAGGTTTACGGCTAAGCAATACATTTGATTGATCACTTTAAGACGGACTATACATGTCGCAATGGGCACTTTCAGGGGAAAACAGGTTCGAAAAAAAAGAAAGAAGAAGAAAAAGCAAGGTCCCGTCCGGGTTTTTTTATTGAAGTAACATCAAACCTGCACGTTGGTAAGCATGCCACGAGGGAATGCGAAGGAAGCGATTCCCTTTAAAAGGGACTCCCTTAACCATATCCCCACTCACTCTGTAATTCGCCTTGACAGTAAATCAATTCTCAAGCCTGGCCCCTTGGACTCCTCCAACCCTAGGTCCTCCTCTCTCAACATTCCTGCACACATGAATCACTCCAACTCCTGGCTTCTAGCAGGCATTTCCTGCCCGGCCCTCTCTCTCTTTCTCTCTGTCTGACTCCTCTGCTGAAAGCTGGGCAGGAACCCGCCGAGCTTTGATTTGGACCCAGAGGGAGAGAGGGAGGAGAGCTGGGCTTAACACAGGGCCCTGGCTCTGGGACCGATCGAGAGAGACTTGGGTGTGTTGGGAGATGCCTGCACACCCGGGCAGGGATTTAGTGTTTTATCCTTCAAATTGCAATATGAGCAGCGACCATATTCCAATGGCAATATCACTCCTAGCGCAAAAGTCTGCCCTGAGGGAGCATCCTCAGTTAGGATTTAAGTATACATTCTCAAATGTTCATTATTGTTACAGTTCTGATACCACTTAAAGTGGAAGATCATCACAGGTTTTTCAGAACAGTGGAGCACGTAGTGTGTTAAATTATTTAACAAACTTTATGATAACTCTCAGTGTTAAGTGGATAGAAGAGCATTCAAATGTTTTAGGCAGAAATGTACACGGGAGGAAAATGGGTTGGCTCTTTGAAAGCTGTACACCTGTTCAACCTTCTAGAAATCATCTTTGATGCTTAATCCTCAGTATATATACATATGACTTTTTGTCGTTTTTGTTTGAGCGGACTGTAGACAACCAAATCAGCTCTTAAAAAGAACGGGTCTAAATCTTTTCCATAATATATACACAAAAGTGAAAGGTACATATTTTACAGAGATCACTTCACAAAGATAACAAACAGAGAGTCTTGGGCTGCAGCTTTGTGAAAAAGGGTCATATGCTGCAGCTGAGAGTTGGCCTACTATGCAATGGCTGCTGTCTGTTTGTATGTGTTTGTGTGCGTGTATGTGTTTGTATGTGTGAGTGTGTGTGTGAACTGCAGGGGTGTAGATGCATATGTTGGTAAGAACTGTTAATCTGCGAATGTTCAGAGTGTGTGATCTCATCCTCTTCCCTTCTCAGATCATGGCTCTTATCACCAGTCGCCCTTTGACCTGGTGGAGATAGGAACTCTGCTCTGACTCTAAGCCCTGATTGGTCAGGCCCTCATCCTCACTATCAGCCGGCTCCTCCTTGACCCTGATGACCCTGTAGTGAGCGTCGGGGAGCTCGCCGCTGGAGCCACTGCTGCTGCTGCTGCTCAGTGTGTGCTTCCGGATGACTCCTCCAGGGGGCAGCCTGTCCTCCTGCATGCTCTCCATCGGCTCTCTGTGCTGCTCCTCCAGCTCCTCCTCCGACTCCTGCAGGTGTGCACTGGGCTGACGTAACTGCTCAATGGACTTCGACAGCAGCTGCAAAACACATCGGCCGCATTAATAGTGATATCCTGCAGCCAATAAGCTTTAACAATTACACCTTTATCTGAGCAGCAGGATTCGTTTTACTTAGAAATAAAGGTTCAGTTTTCATTTGCCTATTCCTTGGTATTTAATTATATTAGCTATTTTGGAGGGTGGGAAATAGATACAATGTGCTGTGTGATGGAAAATTGAGGACACAAAAGATTTAGCAAAATAAAAGTGTTTTTCTTATATTTTGTAGAATATCAGTCAATCACACGACTTAATTTAATCAAATGTATTTTAATCAATCAAATAGATCATTACTTCTCCATTAAAGTAACAGGTGCACATCAAGCTCAGTGGAAACGAGATTCTTTAGAGGGTAATAGTGCACAAATACTTGTTACCAGAAACAGAATAAGAGTAAAATACAGCCTGACAGAGGAACTCAATGCATAGGGATGTATCTATGTTTAAATCAGAATTACTGTAATGATGATCAATCTGCCACAAGAGGGCTCAGGGAGCAGGACAGAGAAGTTTCTACCGTTGCCAATAACTTTACTGTCTACAGAATGTAGGCCGTATAAAAATATCTTTGCAGCTATAAGAATTAGACTCTTTAGCTTGGTATTAGTAAACAATGTGCGTAGCTCTTTCTAAAATCCCTAAGCTCTAGTACATTTCCATTAGTGCCCCCTACTGTTGCAGGCACTGAAGGACGTATACAAAAAAACGTAGACAAGCCTCTGCTAGGAAATTAATTAGGGCAATGTTTCGGAGATCCCTCTCAGTAAACAGTACACTGAGGGCTCATCCGTGATTAGTGGCCATTTATAACCTCCACTTAAAGAGGCTTTACTTGCGATCTCATTGGCCTGAGTGATCAGTGTTCAAGTGTTCCAAGACAAAATGTTTACTTCCAAGCTCATTTAAAATCAAATCAACTTCATAGGGTACTTAACAATAATTACAGCAGATATTAAAACTAGTTTCAGATGCCTGGCACTGTTCGTTATTTGAAGTGTTACAGAGGAATTCACACAGTTTGTGACAGGTTAACCTGTACATGTGCAACTCAATAAGCGCTTAAGGTGCTTTTTGCTTTTTATTACTTCTAGGTATTACTTGCTCTATGGTTCCCATGGCTCTTTCAAGACCTAGCATTGGGACACATCAGTATGTGAGCTCACACAATGCTGCCTTTCACTGTGTGAGCCACCTCACACACGTCCCTCACCAGAATAATTACACTCTGTGTATAGCGAGGTCACCTCGGCCAGCTAACAGAAACACAAATATTGCCACAGAGGAACAAAATGTATTCTGGGCAAATGTTTCTGCATTTGAACTTAGCTGAATTGAATTTCACAGAGTAAGCATGTGAATAGCACCGATGCCTTAAGCTAAGATAACAGAATTAGTGCAGGGGAAGCATTTCTTCCCCATTTTGAAGTCAGGCAGAAGTTCTTTGCTTTGCAGAAATAACACCAGGATTCGAGGGAAGAACAGACAACAGCATGGGTGTGTAAACCTGAGCTAAGTGCTAAAGATAGATCAGTATTTGTGTGCTTTAAATGATAAAATCAGACTCCCTGCAGTAAAGAAAATACCTCATGAGACCTAGAAAGGAAAAGAGAATGTTGCGAAAAAGTAATTTGAAAGTTAAAATCCTCCCCTGTGTTTTAAATATTGATGAACAGCTCAATACCTTATTTATATGGATCTGCTGCTGGTACTGTTTCTGTTTCTCCAGGAAGTGCTGGTGTTGCTGCTGGATGACAAGCTGGGCCAGTGTGTTCTGAGGCAGTGGCGCCGACTGGGTCCTGTTCAACGGCCGGTGTTTTGGTAGTTTAGGCCGACTGCTGGAGGGGCGATCCTTCATGGCCAGAGGGGACTGAGGGTGTGATGACATGGTGACTTGGCCTTGAGGAAAAACAAAACAACAATACAATTAGGCTCCCTCTAAAGTTATGTTTTGAATTCATTGAACTTAAAGTATGGGCATATTAGGCGGTATAGTGCAACGTAATGTTGTGTTTAGAATCATGTAATGCAGTCTCACCAGAGGAGAGGATCTTCTGCTGTCTCATCTGCTCCTTCTGAAGGAGGTGTTGGAGGAGGGCCTGGTGACTGGGGCTCACTTTAGTCTCCAGGCCTGTCTGAAGGGGCACAGGGCCCAGCAGGTGCCCAGGAAGCCCATGCTTGATTTCTGTTGATCTGTCCTTTAACCCCATGACCTGAGAGAGGAGACACAGAAAGGGTTATTCTTACATTTCAACTACATGATGTGCACTAGGCTTGGTCGTCTCTTATACTCTTTTGTAGGTCCTCTAAGTGGTTCATTTTAATAGTATAGTACTATCAGTATCAGCTGTTTTATGTGAATGAAAATGATTACTCTAGCTACCAATCAGGCATTGATGATATCAGAGACCATGTATAGTTTGAAGTTTCTGCAGCTGATGAACAGGCCTCTGTGGAATGTGCCAGAGAGCTAAAAGATGATTTATCACGTGCTGTGTTATCAGGGGTTGCACTTGAGTGGACTTGGCCTTTTAAAAGCTGTGATAAATTAGGTAATAGGGGAAGATAAGACCATGCCTGACACAAGACACTGCAGAAAAATATTTGTCTAAGGGCGATAAAATCGTTTGGTGCCACAGGTCAGTGACCTGCGGTCGTATAGAGACCCCCAACAGCCACTGATGACAGGTTATTAAACTCATAGACTGAGCAGGAAAAACTTCCCACCACTTAACTGTATTAGGCAGGTTTTCATTCAATGTAAAACAAACACGTTATCTAAGAGTATCTGCAAAATATGTCTCACACTTATTGACGAGGATGCAGTGGAAAGACCAAAGGAGATGTTGGGTAAGGAGGGAGATGTGTATAAGTTCAGCATCGACACAGAGCCCTCAGGTTGGAATAATCTCGGATGTGAAGGCCATCTCTGCATCGAACAAACAGGACAGAGAAAATCAGACAGATTTAGGAGGAGACGACAGATTTTGAAATCCCGCTATGGACAATTTCAGAAGGCAACATAAGCAGTGGCATAAATGTTAATGCACTATGACGAGCAACAGCCCTCCTTGCTGCGAAGGGAAAGGTATGAGTTTTGTTAACGATAGCTGTTAAAAAGGAGTGGCAAGCAGCAAAAGTTTCCCGGAGCTTCACAGAATAGCACCACAGAGGACGATTAGTTATTATAAAACATTGTACACCTTTAAATCTACCGCTCCACCCTCAGTTCTTCAGTCCACAACCAGCCTGTTTTTTCTCCTCGGTCCCCACCCTCAGGCTACTCTCTCACAGAACATCAGCGCTGGGGCATACTTCCTGTACCCAGCAGAGCAGCAGACCAGCATGTGGTTTTGGAACAGCAATGTTTATCCTTCCAACCCCTACCAGTACGCAGTGACCTGTATGTGGATATCCGGCCCATATTTGACCCAAGGGACCCGTTCCCTCTGAAAAAGGATACGTAATGTAACGGTGCACAAACATGCCTTGCTTTTGCAACAGGCATGAGGTCTACGGGCAGCCCCGCAGTCTCCAAACGACTTTCATGAGAGCCTCAGCTTGGGCTGATACAATAGCAATCCTTGTGTGTTTATGTTGTTAGCATGTGGGTGTCTTTGGCTACCAGTGCCTGGGATATCAATTAAACTCCACAGTTCGTCTGTCTCCCTCAGCCCCAACCTTCAGCCCCATGTCAGGGCGTCTCCCCCTTCTCTGTGTCACTGGACATCCCTGAGAGAGTAAACAGCGATGGTTAAGGAAAACACAGCTGTTCTGTTAAGATTGTTCCGAGATGTGTCATATCTGCCACCCTCTATAATGGTCTGCTTTGTGAGGTCGGTCCAAAGGGAGCTCTGGTCAGCAACTCAGCCATTAATCTATTGGGCCTCTGAAAAACTCACAAGTGGAAAGCCGCCAAGCCAATGATAGAAATACAATGACAAGCCAACAGCAACCTCGCAGCCAAACTAAAGCTGTTTTTTTTTTTTTTGGCAAAACATGAAACTGATTGTTCGGCACATCTGGAAGATAAATGATGGATAGAACTATGCGCAGTATTCATTTCTTCTCTGTTTTCACACTGCATAATGAGTCATCTTTAAGCATAAACACTTTAGGTAATCAGACACGTGGGTTAAGCTTTGCCTCTTTAATGTCAGAGTTGGAAGCATATTCACTGGAGTGCAACAGACAGAGGACAAGTGGCTCTTTTTGTGGCTGCAAGCACAAGGCCAGACAGGCTTTTAGAGCACTGAAATAAAAGCATAGTTTTGATATTCGGAAGGTTTGCATGCAGAATAAGCAGTAAGGCATACTTTTTTGGCATCGTCAATACTAACACTGATGATTTATTTATAAACATACCTCAGTTTTTGTGGTGGTAGGCAAAGAGGAGGGTCCATTTTCACCCCCCAAGGCACTGGAGGCCCCTATGGGAGAGCTGGGGCCGGAGCCGGGGGCACCGTTAGTGGGCGTCGAGTCTACGAAACATCAAGGAGTTAGACACAGTATGCATGTTCACACTCTACACACAACACACATGCACAGAGGCTTGGCATAACAGCTGCAGCCTCACAACAGTTTAGTGAGTACGGTCATGGCTGCCTGATTACAATGAAAGTGCAATGACCATTATGTGCTACTGCATTGCAAAATGGCTGATTATCATGCAGCTATGTAGTAATAATACTAAAGTACAGGCTTGTATTTCTTTCATTTTAAACACCAGATTATAAGATGTAGACAATTTACCGCACACTGGAGACAGGGAAAAATAATTCTATAAAGTCAGGAACATAAATTACCCATTAGCTCCAGAGCCCTCTTCTTGTAAGGAGCCATGATGTTTCCATCTCTTCTCTTGAGCATTGGGCTGCTCCTCCTCTCCGCTACCTTCTGCTTCAGTCGTGATCGTACCTTCAGGTTGGGCTCAGAGGCTTAAAAGAAAAAGGGACATTTTCTCTGTAAGTGTCAATGTACTCTTTGGAAATTAAGAAGCCCCATCACGTGGAGATACATTATACAATCATGTGAGTGTTCTATAACTAATGTATAGAGTGTGTGCTTTTATAGATCCTGGGTGAAATGAACATAATCAAAGAAAACATTCTAAAATATAGAGACTAGTAACCAAATAAACTATTTTGGCACAATTGACACTTAACAATGTAAGCTTTAGTGAAATTCAAAGCAGTTTTCAGATACATGAAATGAGTCAGAATTGGGCCCATTTCCACCTCATCTGGACTAAATTAGTTTGAGCAACACACAGGCCCTAAGTGAAATAGTCCGCTACCTGCCACCCTGGTGACCACAGTCTGATACAGTAGCAACAGTTAAAATAACACAAAAACATGGCAGATGCTTCAGGTTCCCCCCACACCCCCTCCTCCTAATGCAAAACAGAGATACCCAAATACACAGCTCCAAAAACACGGCAGGTTGTCTCTCACACACACACACACACACACACACACACACACACACACACACACACACACACACACACACACACACACACACACACACACACACACACACACACACACACACACACACACACACACACACACACACACACACCAACACGTTCTCACTCTCATCCCGTCACATATTGACGGACGGTCAGGGCCCCTCCCCGTCGCTATATTACGTACAGGGTACCCCTTTCCCGTCATTTTCTACGGGCAGGGCGTCCCATAGACCTTCATTGCGGACACAGCGGACCCCTTGCCCGTCAGGCTTCTACGGGCAGGGCGTCCCATAGACCTTCATAATGCCTATTTTAAGGTTCATTTGGCCATTAAAATGCGTTTTGATCTCATTTTATGCGAGTAATGAGTTTTTATTTCTGATTATTTGTGCAGTACATGTACATGATGTTTAGTTTGCTAGTTATGACGAAGATTACTTCATGAATGTGTACACATTCATGGTTGCTAAGGTGGTTGCTATGGACGCTGCAACAGCTCCCAGACCACGTGATCAACAACAATGGCTGTCCTTCGTGTTATTCTCGGTGAAAATGCCTATTTTAAGGTTCATTTGGCCATTAAAATGCGTTTTGATGTCATTGTATGCGAGTAATGAGTTTTTATTTCTGATTATTTGTGCAGTACATGTACATGATGTTTAGTTTGCTAGTTATGACGAAGATTACCTTACGTCTGTGAGGAAAATACACGGGGCTCAGAGCCTCGTATTTTTAAAATCTTTTTTTCCTTCTAATTTATTATTCTTTTCAAAATAACACACTGTTATTTACTCACCAATAACACACAATTATCCTTGCTTTTATTTATTGGTTTAATTCCATAATCTCGGTCTTTTTTGGTGTTCGTCAGGAACTGAATTTCAAAATAAAAATAACCGGAAACAGACGTAGGCCTATAAGGGACATTTCGAGCATCATTGCGATTGTCGAAGACACTACACTACCCAGAATCCCCAGCTATCGTTTAGGACTACAGTCCCCGTGATTACTCTTCAAGGTCTGGGATTGGATGTTGGAGTGGCAGTGCGCCAAGGTTACAGCGTCAAACAGCTGTTTGAAATGGAACGAAACCATGCCAGACTATCCAAAACTGGAATCGAACGCCCCCCAGAACTACACACTACACTATTGTGTTTCGCAAAATGTTCTCTGGGACGTCTCTACTGAACGTTTTCGTTTTTCCCACAATTAGAAGTTGCCAGTATTAAACACATTGGTGTTATCAAATGTAAAACATATAATTAATAAATGGGTGAAAATCGCTGTCCATAATGCGCAGCATCAATATATAGCATTAATATACCCACATGACCGCTCATTGATACTTTGTAATTCTACTCCACTACAATTCAGAGGGTAACCTGGTATTTTTACTCCACTACACTTATTTGAGTTACTTTGCAGATTCTGATTAATGATGTGAAATATAAACAACCCTTAAATCAGACTTTAGTTACACCTGAGTAAAATTCAGGGAAGGTGATTGTCAAGTGCCAACAATCAGGAGAGATATTTGATAGTTGGTGCTTGAGAAGACTAAACATGTATCTGCAATTGACATGAATGGAAACGAGTAATAAAGTATATTAATTACTTGTTATTCTCTACTAATAGTTAATTAAAGACTATATATTATGGCTATTTTGCACATCCCTTTCAAGATTTCAAGATTTTAAAGGTGTATTGACATATCATACACAACTTACGGTGTAGTTATGAAATGAATGAAAAACGTGGGTCACAGGTCCCTCAACAGTGCATTACAAGACATCTATCAATATGTGTGTACCTCCACCATTAAACTGTCATATTCTGCACATTTCTTATTCTATCTACATACATAAGAGTATAATCCATATGTATAATATCAGTTAAAATAAGTGCTTCAACATAGTTAACATTGCAGGAAAGCAATATATTAGACGTTAAGTACTTTGTATTTATCTGTAGATAGATACCCCCAACGTTTTTTTCTTATTTAAAAGAAGACCGTAATCTGTTATTTAATGTTTAAATAAAGGTTAATTCGTTTTTCTGTTTTGCACCTCCTCCTATTAATATCTTTGTACATCCTGCACTAAACTGTTTTATTGAAGAGATCACTTATAGTATCTTCTTGATTTTTTATATTCTATATTTCTATCACAGACCTTCTACTTTCCCCCTATGAAAGTATATGTACTCTTAATATTTTTTTAATCAAATATAACACATAAAAACAATAATTCAATAACGTGCTTTAACCACTAGGCACACAAGGTACACACAGACACTTGTATGTACAACATCTGAAGATGTGTAGTTTTATTCATGCTTTCACATAATTTTACAGCATATTGCTAAACTATTTCAGACTCAGTATTTACATTCTTACATTCAAAATTCAATCCAATTCAAATCAGTAATATCTTTAAAAACTACAAGTCCTATTATATCAGCTGTGCACCGTTATGGTGTAAATATAACCTATCTATGAATTATATCAAATGTAAAAGTCAGCCGAATTAGTGTTGATACTGCAAGGAGACGTATTGTGTGAAGAGAAATTGAGAAGTTTTTTAATTGTTGATATATTTATGATCCACGTCAAGTATTCAGTTTCGGCGGCATTTCTTCAGTTTTTCTTCAGGTCTTCTCATCAGGGCGCTCTAAATAAAGAACTACGGCATATCTGTAATATGTAATGCAGCCGAACCGTGTATTAGAATGCCGTTATGTGATGACTTTCAAAGAGAAAAGCAAGAACACTCGGAATTAAGTATTATTTTAGTCTTTTCAAATGTTTTCCGGATTTCATCTAATATAAACACCAAACCCCAGCATGCATTGCGGCTAAAACATCCAATCAGCGTAGCTGAGAATCTTGGGTAATCGCTCGAAATGCCCACGTCAGTTTCCGGTTATTTTTATTGTTAAATTCAGTTCCTGACGGACGCCAAAAAAGACCGAGATTATTGAATTAAACCAATAAATAAAAGCAAGGATAATTGTGTGTTATTGGTGAGTAAATAACAGTGTGTTATTTTGAAAAGAATAATAAATTAGAAGGAAAAAAAGATTTTAAAAATACGAGGCTCTGAGCCCCGTGTATTTTCCTCACAGACGTAAGGTAATCTTCGTCATAACTAGCAAACTAAACATCATGTACATGTACTGCACAAATAATCAGAAATAAAAACTCATTACTCGCATACAATGACATCAAAACGCATTTTAATGGCCAAATGAACCTTAAAATAGGCATTTTCACCGAGAATAACACGAAGGACAGCCATTGTTGTTCATCACGTGGTCTGGGAGCTGTTGCAGCGTCCATAGCAACCACCTTAGCAACCATGAATGTGTACACATTCATGAAGTAATCTTCGTCATAACTAGCAAACTAAACATCATGTACATGTACTGCACAAATAATCAGAAATAAAAACTCATTACTCGCATAAAATGAGATCAAAACGCATTTTAATGGCCAAATGAACCTTAAAATAGGCATTATGAAGGTCTATGGGACGCCCTGCCCGTAGAAGCCTGACGGGCAAGGGGTCCGCTGTGTCCGCAATGAAGGTCTATGGGACGCCCTGCCCGTAGAAAATGACGGGAAAGGGGTACCCTGTACGTAATATAGCGACGGGGAGGGGCCCTGACCGTCCGTCAATATGTGACGGGATGAGAGTGAGAACGTGTTGCACACACACACACACACACACACACACACACACACACACACACACACACACACACACACACACACACACACACACACACACACACACACACACACACACACACACACACACACACACACACACACACACACACACACACACACACACACACACACACACAGTATAGTTATTGCTCAATGAAGTCGTACTTACTTGACCCATGTTTATTTACTTAGGCTTCATTAGTACTAAAACTACATTTTCAGTACTAAACAGGGGAATAACCAGGAACTTAAGAAATACTGAGGCTATGTTATTTTTATATCCTCTTTAATTGGCTAATAATATAACCAAGAATATAATTTAGGTTGGATATGTTGTTCTAAACCTATGGATGAGGCTGGAATTCAAAAATACAGACGATGAGTCTCTTAATAAATGAGAAGTCACTTAAGAATAAAAAAACAGAAGGGTATTTAAAAACATCATGACCTCTGAGTCCTCAATGGTAGTTACATGACCATCCCTGCCAGGCCTTTTTAAATAAAACACTGTCACTAATTATCAGACTCTAAAATGTGGGTGGCACATAGGCAACTATGAAAAGATGATATAAGATGGACAATGGGGAACACAGTGGCGGATGGATCTAGGCAAGGAAATAACCTTACATAATATAAGCGTTTATTATGGGAAAGTAAGTAAATGCCCGACTGGGGAGAGGTGCTACCGTCTAGTCACAGTGACAGTGACTCACTAGGTCAACATGTCTCATGTGGATTTCCCATCAACCCTTTGGACATGAAGTCCCACAGCTGACCTTACACACTCAAATAAACACGCAGAATAGATAAGCTGTTTTTTGACTGAAAGCCAGAGCACAAAGCTGTATTGAAGTTATGTAAACCTGTTACACAATAGCCAACCTGTGTCAATTATTTAGTTCAGATCAATAATTAAATAGGTATTTGCAATGTGTACAACATACACAGCTAACCATAGGGAAGTGGGGCTATGACGTGGGAGCACTACAGGGAGGGGGCGAGGGAGCCGATGGGGGCACAGTCAGGAGAGTGGGCCAGATGCTGCTATTTCTGGCTTTTGTCAAAAGCAGCAAAACCCTCTACCCTAATACGTGGCACAGACCTCTAATCCTGTGGGTGTGAGGTAGAGTGAACGAGAGCGTGGGTGGAAGAAAGGAGGCAGGAGAGATAAATGGAGAAAAAAAGCTGCTGGGAGTCGTATGAATCTGCTTCACGCCCCGCTGCCTTGATTGCTTTCTATTTTTACACACTGCTGCCACCAAGCTACGCATCCCAATTGGTCGCCACGGGAACGGCAGACAGCACCTCAGGAACAAACACTTTCTCGCTGGTCTCTATGGAAGAAAATGCCCTGATGCACGGTGCAACAGGAGGCTATGATGGCGCTTTCACAGCACATACGCTGAACACCTGGGTCACTTCTGCTTCTCAGTAAACGGAAACATACAGTAATGGCTGCAATATACTAGAGTCATAAATCAATCACCTTATTGCATTTGAAAGTGGTGCTGCAGGGCGAGTGGCTGTGCAGCCATAAGTGTTATGCTATCTCCGCTCAATCATACATTTTAACTCTGCTGTTACGGTGAGTGTCTGTGTCCATTAGAGCGTGGACCTGGACAGATGGCTGTGTGGAAAGCTGAGGTGTTTGTTCTGTACATAAAGACGCCTGCTATGCATGTTCCTGACATTCTGGTTTAAAGTCATGCTGAAATTGATGAATTAATGCTGAGTGTGTGCTGTTCCTTTGCATGAAGGCTCAAACAAAGCCAAGTTACGGTTCCTCTGAGTTGAGATATTCAGAGTTATGAGATCAGCAGGATATCTTTTTTTCCTAGTGTTTCTTATATTCAAGATCAGATCATATTCTTAGCTTTGGAAATGTTACTTTTGAAATGTAAACGGTTACAGATTTAAATGACATTAAAGTAATGCCACTTTTTACTTTTATTACAAATGTTTTAAACTTAAAGCAGGCAGTGTAATCCTTGCAACAGCATTCAACAGTGATAACTGTAAAACCTTTTCAAAAACGTATTTCTAACTTGAGTTACGATTTGAACAAAGCAATAGAATGACCAACATTTTGTGTAGTAACATTTAAATACTTTTTCTCATTCACTGTAATTGATTACTATAACATTCATTTTGTAATTGAACTGAATAACTCTGTTAATAGTAAACTAACACTTATTCTTTCTGATATGCTTTAGTCTTTACAGGTGTAAGTTTGTTTGATTAAATATTTCCTGCACCTGCTGAATGCAAACATTTGGTAACTGGGTCAGGACCAGAGAGGGAGTCTCACTTCTTCCTGCTAAGCTGCAAACTATTCTTGCCACAGACTATCGCGTGCCCCCCGTCCAGTCTATTCTAGGCTCTGGAAACAAAGAAGTGAAACGAAGAGGATATACACCAAGTAAACAAGATAATTATGTGACGTTCTTTAAACTAGTTTATGAACAGGCCAAGGGCATTATAGCTTATTTTTGTTTTTTTAGGATGACATAACTATGAATAGGAAGCCTAAAAGTGGAGATCAAAGCACAGATTGTTCCTTTAATAGGATATTTAGAGGACTTCCTGATACACAGTTGTCTCTACGGATTATTATGTCTATACCTGTACCTAAATAGTGTGCTTAAAATGGGTTAAGGAGACATTTGAATCCAATGTTGCCCTCTGGCCAAATAAAGCAGTGAGGAAGTCGATCGTGGAGCATTCGAGTCATCTTGTTTTGGGAGAGCTATCTTTGCTTAAACAAACAGTCCTGTCGAGGTTCATCCTGGCTGTGCTCGTCTTAACTCGGCAACACCTGCCAATCAGCTATCAGTGACAGCTAGTGGCTCAGGGAACAACACTACCTTTGTGTGTCCCCCTCGGGTGCCAAGCTCTCAGAGGACTTTAATAAAGACAGACAGGAAGTGGGGGAGGAAGGCCTAAGCAGGAAATGACCACATAAAGAGTCAGGAATCCGGAGAATAAGAAATAGTTTTATCAGTGCAAAAGAGGCACAGCAACCGGGAGATGATTCAACCATGAATACAAAGATGAAAATATTCTAACTGAAATTGTATCCTTCTAGTTATTTGTTTTAACCTGCCTGTTTGTAAGACAAACAATGTGTCCGTAAACACTCTCTCTGTTATTTAAGAAAACTGTCTAAAACTAGTTATTATACTTGTGTGGCAACTCTTTACCTTTTGGCTCTATACGCATGTCCTAGAAATGTAAATATGTATTTACAAGGGGCATTTCTCTCTTCTGAAGATGGTAACATTCAAAGAGATTACAATAAATAAAACCTCTCAAAGCCTTCATTTACATGAGTGTTTATTCTTGCCATGCAGTGACTTTACTCTACAAGATATAATTCCTTTGCCTGATCTCTAAGTTGGGTATACACGCAACATGACAGGCCTGCAGTTAAATAACTCAACAAGTATAATTGTTTTCAATGTAATTAAAAAAGACACAGAGGGGAAAAGAACATAATGTAATTTGGTGACCTCATTGCAGAAATATGAAGCTTTTTAGCGTGTGCTCGTGCAAACCAAAAGGCAAAAAATATTCTTATTTATACAACCATCCCCAAAGGATTCCTCAAACTTTAAACCAACAAACCTGAGCTGTTTTTGGAGGGAATCTGTGTCTTTTGAAAATAGCTTTTAAAGCCCATAACTCAGGAGAAATTAATCCCCTTTAATTCTCCCATTACTCACTAAACAGCTCAAAGAGGTCTAGCATCTTGGTTTATTATTGTAACATAGGGACAAATGTAGTTCCTTTTAAATAAAAGCAAGGTCATTTCAGTACAAATTAGACTAATTCAAATGTAACTTGCGAAGTGAAAACATTCAATTAAACTGTGCATGTGTGTTTTACAATAATCCAAATAGGAATAAGGAAAGGTTTAAGCTTTCTGGCATGCGTCACCGCTTAAAAGAGTTTTGTGTTGAGCCCTGGAGGGGGCGGGGGGGCTGGGGTCATAATGAACCTAACTGATGTTATTAGCAGGTCATCAGCAACCTCAGGAAATACTCCATGGGCACCGACATCTTGATCGACAAGGGTCAAGAAGACACCCACTGTATTCATAACCCAGTGCAGAAAATTGAAAATAACTTATATAAGGCAACATCTTAACACACACACAGACACACAAACACAATCTGAAATCCCATACAAATGTATGTCTGTGCATTTTTATGTCTGTGCAGTGTGTATGTGCACAAATGAACAAACCTGTCTTCCTCAAGGGGAAGTCGTCCTTGCTCTCCATGTGGGATGGCAGAGTATAATGGCAGGTGGGGGATGTGCCGCCCAGAGGGGGGGAGCTTTGGTCGAGTGATGTGTGGTGAGAGGACCTAATCACACACAAATGCATCAGATGTATGACATAGAATTACAGTTAAAAGTCTGAATTTGTATCACACTGTCTCAGAATAAAACAACAGAAAATACTTACGTGTACCAGAGTTTTTGGAGGTGGATGAAAGAAGGATTGACTCCATTGCTGCCAGGGTCCTTTGCTGATTTGCTCAACAGAAACTCTTGGAGTTTCTGTTTCACCTCAGTACTTGCCACTGCACCTGTGAGACCAAAAGTTGGAAACAACAGAATTGGGGTTACCCTAGAGGCTATGGCTCATTAAATAACATTCCCTACAGTATGTAATCATTCAAATCAAGCTTAGCATTATTCTAACAGGTTCCCTCGTCTTTTTTCATCCATCCCATTTAAATTACAATAATTCAGCTTTCTTCCTCTCTTATTTCTCTTATCTCAATTAACATGGAGTTTATATTATCTTCCTGAGCGGCAACAACTCATGCAGGAAGATCTCCCCCTAGTGGTCTCAGAGCATTATATTAGTTTCAAGCTGCTAAAGGGATACTGCAGAGAGATGTTCTTTCCCGTTGGGAGGGCTATAGTTGCAGGTCACAGTTTCAAATTACCTGACCTGACAAAGTCATAAATCTTGTCTATTATTAGCTAAAAGGTAAAAGCAGAAATGAAATACTATATCTGAAGCTATTTTCATCGTTCTGTTGAAAGCATTTTCTCCTAAATGCTAATCTTAAATGTCACTGGACGACCTTATGTCATCCGTTGCATGTACTGGTTAACTACCATGTCATCATCATCATCATCATCATCATCATCATCATCATCATCATCATCATCATCATCATCATCATCATCATCATCATCATCGTCATCATCATCGTCATCATATTGTTGGATATTTCTCTTTTATCTATAGAGACTAAATGATTTTGAGTTTTGTAATTTGCCTTGTTTCAGGCATCCTCTAGCATAGCGAATATTGTAAAAAATGTGTCTCCTCTAACCAGGAACATGAACAGAAATCAGAACAGGTCCTGCCTATGAATAGCATGTCCCGTGCAGTGAGAATTATATACTATATGTGAAAATGTAACCTTACTGCTATACTGCTGTGCTGAATATAATCTGAACATTATTATGTCATTATTCCTGGTAAGTAAGAGGAGGTTGTTTTAAAATGGTTCCTTAACTTAACAAATTAAAAAGCATGGTACACTAACTCACAGTACTTTAAGATTGTTCTGGATGTATAATCATCAGCTTATGAGATCTATATTATACAGCTACAGGAAAGCATTCATATCCAGCTGTTATATGCATATTTTTCTTTGACTAAACTCTAAGATATCGCATTAATAACATCTACAATGATTGGAAAGACGGAGTGTCGCCTCGGGCCCTGAAAGTAACTTTTTCCACCCCTGATGTTAAGGAGATGGTGATGATGGCGGTTTCGAGCTCTTACTCTCTCTGGAGCGCTCCTTGCCCCTGAGGATCAGGCTGGAAACATGCTGCTCTCGCCGATGCCTCTCTTGCTCCTTCTCCTGCTGGCTCTGCTGCTGCTGCTCCAGACGGCGCTCCTTCTCTACAAGTTCCTGCTGCTGTTTCATGGCCTGGAGCTCGTGCTGGAGCTGAGAAACACGCAAGCTCAAGTCAGCATGAAGAGAACACACTGACAAATACGTTTGAAATGACAATGGCTTATGTGAGCTTCCTCAGTTTCTATTTTCCTATTCTTTGATAACAAAACTCACACTGTTCCGTAATGTATTGTGCAACACCCTGTCTTGCTGTGCTCAGTTGTTTCTTCTTCTCTGCACTCTGTAATGTTGTCCTGGGCTATAATGTGTTCGACTGATCTGCAGTATGCCATGCTGTGTTGTGCTCTGTTGTTTTGCACACTGCTGTGCTGTTCTCCATATAACTGCTCAGTGCAATGCTGACCTTGAGGTGCTCCTGGAGCTGAGCCTGGTGCTGACGGGTCAACTTCTCATGCTGCTTCTGGAACTCTGTGATTAGTAGCTGCTTCTGGATCTGCTGCTGCTTCTGAATGAGGAGCAGTTCTTGCTGCAGCTGCCTCTCCCACAGTACCGGGTCCGAGCCTGAGCCCAGCATCCTCAGATCTGTACGCAGGTCCAACGGAGATAAAGACTCCACAGCCAAGGGCAGGTCTGGCTTAATGTCCACTGTGGCCCGCAGAGAGAAAGAGGAGAGAAAAAGACGTTCGTCAATCCCTACATTTCTTCTTAAGATATGTGTACATTGCTTTTGAACAAATAGTGTTGTTCAGAGTTGAGGAGGGCAGCAAGAAATAGGATTCTAAAATAAGAGACATGAAGTTACAAAAATAAAAAGAATTAGAAAAAGGGTAGGAAATGAGGAGCAGCTTTTTTTTCTCGTGGTCCTCACAAACCTGCAATTATAAAAGTTCCTATAAACAAACATGGGATCACATCCGCCAGCATAGTCTACTGGGAGCAGCTGTATAACAGACTCCATGGACATTTGGCACGAAATGTTAAAGTAGTCATTTAAAGTATTTACATAAATCCTATCTTCCCAGTGTTTGATAAATAAATAAAAGGGACTCCTTCTCCCCTTCTCTACTAGAACATCATACAGATCCCTTGTTAACATAAATGATTTAAAGTCGTTTTGAGCCTGGAACATGCATACATGTGTGAATTCATGTTCCTGTGTTCTTTCCATCTCTGTTCTTGAGTTGCAATGTTTGTGCATCCGTAAGAACTGCCTTTGTCTTTGAAGACTACCTCCATTATAAGTAATTGCCAGATACAAAGTGAGAGGGCATCCCTTTGGTCTCCAAGCTCTATATATAGGTTGTTCCACAGAGAAAATCGATCGCCAGTTAAGAACAGAGGAGACAGGGCTACTTCATCTCTCTATTCCACTGAGGATGATTAGTGATTGTACAGTATCTTTCTGTATCTTCTATACCTTTGTTTTCATTCACACTGTTGCATGTTGCAAATTCTTGCTTCAGTAAGAAATGTTTTTCTTTAAACAGAATGACATCTTCAAACCATTTCAGACATAAAAGGATGTATTTGGACCTTTATTAGATCAGAAATGGAATAAAAATGGCAAAATGGCATTTTAGTAATGCTGATCATGATGTGACATTCAAGGAAGGGTACGCATTGTCCAGACTATATAATGTGTTTTCCATTTTAAGACCAGAGAAATATTCAAAGCTACTTAAAATTCCAGTGGCTGGAGGGAGATTTATTGAGAGCGTTCGTGGCTGTAATCTTCTCTAGGGTCACAGTTGAGGGAACAACTGTACAAGCAACGTTACTATACCACCTGTTCTGTGTAACATGTTACAATTGATATGATCATATGAATAACCATGTGCCTGTGATGCATTTATCCTCATAATGAAATACCAATAAAAATGAGTTTAAACCTTCCTAAAACAGAAGTGTCAGCCTATAGCCATCAATTAGGAACCAATGCCTCCTGTTCACTGATGCTGTGAATCTCACTGGCGTCCATTTGTTTTTCATTGCCACCATTCCATGTGTATGCGGCGGCGGTGATGATTATAAATAGAAACATAAAAGCAAGTGGCGCAATCCTGGTCTGTGACAACCCCCACACCCTAGTATCCACCACCCTAACTTGCCGCTGCCATGGCAACGCTGTCTACGTAATTATGTCTCCCCATTCTGCAGATATCGAGTCTCACTGCATGTCATCTCCTGCCTACAGTGGCAATGTGACATGTTGACTATTATATCAGCCTTTCAGCTCTTATATAAGGAAGGAGTCCCCAGCTGAGAGAGACACAGGAAAATAATTTAGAAACCCACACCCACACACCTACACACAAAAACACACTCTGCAGCAATTCAATGGCTAAGTGATAACTTGTCTTTAAACATGTTCAAAGAGTGAAGACAGCTAGAGGGGACTCCCACACTGTAATTTTCTTTTGTGTTCTAAAAACAGCTCCTATGAAAAGACAGAGGAGGGCAGGCAGAGAGAACAGGCACCTGTAGAACAGACCCGTCTCTCCTGACAGAGATTATTAATCTTAGCTTGTAAGAACTTCACAAAGGACTCAGCTGTAGCGGGGGTTGTTCCAGGAGCAGATGAGAACCTGTGAACCGTTGAAGGGCTCAGAGAGTTAGACAGCCCTGGTGCTACTTTGCCTAATGGACCTAAATATAGCAACAAAAAATACCTGCTGCCACGGTGAATTCCCCAAAGAGATATCTAATTAATCTTATATTTCATTCTGGTCCCACACTGTGACTGGCATTAAGGATCTCCACTTTGATCATCATACTATTTCAAGCTGACCCTCCATCTCAGTCTCAGACAGTGATTTAACGGGAGGAAGGGGGAGTAGTGGGAGTAGGTGGGGGGGGGGGGGGGGGGGGGGGAGTTTGAAAGCTAGAGCCACCTTTTATATCCGAGGCTATATAAAATGGCCCTTGAGGAAACCACAACAGCATCATGTGCCTGTTCTACTCTTGTCCACTGTCTGTCGACAAGAATAACACTGGATGGTATGACAGTATAATAAGGTCCTAAAGGTATAGGCATTGTTAGAGCTCTGCTGAAGCCTCTACCTAATGAATAATTTATAACTTAGATTCCTCATGATTGACATTATTCTATGTACTGATCGAAACAGAAAAAAAGGTTAAAACATGTCTCTGCGAACATTACTCATCCACATTTATAGCACAGGCACACATTTATAGCTAACATATTCAAATAGTCAAATAAACCCTGAAACTACCCGAAAATCAAATCTGCCATTTCTTTATTACAAAAATACTCCTGAGGCAGAGGAGAATACGGAACCACCAGTAACTAGGGCTAAATATAAATGCTTTTCTGAGCAGGGTCTTAATATAGACAATGTGCGAAAGACTGTCACAGTTGCGAGGCCGCTCGCTTGATTTAACACGGGCAAAAATAAAAGCGCAGTGTTGCATTTATGTAACTTTCGGGTCACTTTTAAAGGATCACTCGCCGAAATGGGCCTGCCACTTCTGGTTCAGTGGTCCGATGGTGCCATTGGCGATCATGATTCTTGATAGGATTTTTTTCCGGGTGAAAGTGGGTTGCTTTCTGATTGGTGGAAAGTACACAGACTTGTCTCGAGGCACTGGTAAACAAGAGATTTATGAATGACAGGTCCCAAATTTGTTTTTAGCACAAGGGAGCGACAAGCACCCTGCCCCATGCCCAAATTCCTCCCTGTGGAGGGCCTGCCAAGGGGGGATAGGGTGACTCATAGCCTGTGACCACACTCCCACTGCAGCGTCGCACCACCAGTGTCCCCAACGTGTTTATTTCTATAACCGATCTGCCTCTCATTAGTCTTGGTGGTGGTTGGGGTGACAATCACAGCCTTAATTTGAGATGTTGGATGGCTGTCTTTTTTTGCCTCAGGCCACATTAGCAGGCTTCCCACCCCGGAGAGAGAGTAGACACACATCGCCAGTGACATTAGTATTACATGTGAGAAGCCTAAAATAAACAGATATGTATAGTAAAACATTATTAACAAAAGTCATTAAGCAGGCTCATGTCTTCACCTTTCAATGTAATCTTTTTTTTCTAGCACAAAAACTGACAACTAATGTGTGAAAAGACGTATTATCATTGTAAACATCCGCACTGAATAATAAATGCAGCTATTCTTACACCTTTAAGAGTTTCTGCCACTGAATAAGGCTACAAATATTCAGAATTTCTCCAGAAGGAAAACAAACGTAATGTTGCTTTAGCACACCAAACACATGTTGTCTAGTGTTGAGAGGAAAGTGTTGATGATCTGGTTTACTGTTTATTTAAAAAAATATTGATAACGCATTTTAATTTTTTTTCTTCAATAATAACAAGTTGTATATATACTTTTAAAAATTGAGTTTACCTAGAAACATTCAAACTTATTTCAATCATGCTTATACTGGTGTTAATATTGTAAATAATACGTTACATATGGTTACAGGTAGTGACAGCTAAGTAACCTCCTTTTCATAGATTTGAATTGCAATTTATAAAAAGGCAATATACAGAACAGTCCACACAGTGTTTACACTTTGAACATGTTGTATGTTGCATCCATTCAGTGAGCACTTGAGATGGTTGCTAATCTAAATTCCCTGTCTCACAGTATAAATAGAACCAGAGATACAGAAGATGTTTGAGTGCAAAAATAAGCTGATGCTTGGGACTGCAATGTGGCGCTGGATCTCTCATTAAGTGCCTTGTTATTTTGAGCAGCTGGCATGTCTAAAGCAAGAAACAGGTCTTTATTTTTAAGACTCAGGCTCGGCCTTGCAGCTGAGCTGCGGCTTGCAGGCGATCTGCTAACAAAGAGGGCTGAGCTGAACCACCACAGGCCTTTTGCTGAGGGGAGCCAGGAGTCCAGGAGTCTCCTGCCCTGCCATCATCTCACAAAACAACAACACATAAATGACTTTATACTAGTTCTGTTTTAAGCTAAAACAAGGAGAAACACGAAAAAACTGCATGTGATACTTAACAAGTCCTGCTTTGAAGATGTTTTACAAAATCATTACCCTATTCTCCGAAGACAGCATTGGCACTAGATCCTTCAGTCAATCAAATCCAGAATAAATCAATCACAAAGACTCAATCGCCTTAATGCATTGAGCTACAGGGAAAACTACACCCAGAGGGAAATCATCTCTTTGCATCCCTGATAAAAAAGAAACGAGCTGTAAACTGTGCTTTTTAGAAACAAACAGGAAAAAAATGCAAAACGTGAAAGAAAATATCAGTTGATTTGTCAAACTGTAAACCATATCATTAGTTATGGTTTAAAATAAAAAGTACTTAATTCTTATAATGGGCAAATGTTAAACAATACTGAAACACAATATTGATTGGGTTGTTTTGCACAGCCTCTTGAGTGCTGAGCAGTGCGGCAACCTGAATGGGTACAGGATACAGAGGAGAGGACTTGAAAGGTGCAGCATTGTTTTCATCTGAAAGGTCTCTTTTGAAGAGAGCTTGCATGACATTTTACATAATATTTAGCACTCAAGGGAAACTAATTAATTTCCATTGTGTGAGTGACCATCTGAGGACCGTTTTTGTCAGAACTCTGATGTTACTCACATTAACACACATAAAAATACGATTTTGCCCTTCATTTTAATGTTCAACGACGGAGAGGTAGAGTATCATGCAAAATGTCAAGAAGTGACATAAGGATCTCTTCACCAACAATAATCATGATAATAGATTCCTATCCAAAAATGTACACACTGCACATAATGAACCAAGAAGAAGAAGAAGAAGAAGAAGAAGAAAAAGAAGAAGAAGAAGAAGAAGAAGAAGAAGAAGAAGAAGAAGAAGAAGAAGAAGAAGAAGAAGAAGAAGAAGAAGAAGAAGAAGAAGAAGAAGAAGAAGAAGAAGAAGAAGAAGAAGAAGAAGAAGAAGAAGAAGAAGAAGAAGAAGAAGAAGAAGAAGAAGAAGAAGAAAGCCCTGCTCCTGGAGCCTGATAGTCAAATAACCTGCTCTATTGACAGACATGGAATGTGCCATCTCCCTGTCATCTCTCCCATCTTATTTTAAAACCTCATCACGTTCAGTTCACTGCCTCTGGATGTTTTTGCATGCCTCGAGTCAGACTTAGGGGTGTGTTTCTTTAAAATAAGTTCTTTTTTATTTAGCTTTACACCAAAAATGCTCAGGCAACAGTCAATGTGAAGCTTCTAAATGCACAATTAGTTTGAATTACTCGACATCATGACACCCTCTGCTGTTGGCTTTCTTTCAGTAAGTCAAGCAATCACATGACTCCATCTGTAATTTCTCAATAAACACCCTTCTCAGTCACCCACAAGACAATGTCTTTACAGAGAACAATGTTTTCACCCTGAAGTATTTCCAGAGACAATTTTCACATTTTATCAATAGCTACGTGCTGAAAAGGTGTGACTCATCTTGACTCAATTCAGTGAATAGATGTTACTCATACCGATGTCAGCCATGTCCTCTTCAATTCAATTCCCAAGTCAAAAATAGAACCATAAATGCTGTGGTAAATATCCTGAGAGAAACCTTTCAGTTGTCCCTTTAGTATTTCTGTCACAGTTTTTCCTGTTCCCTGAAAAGTGCACACTGACACGGAAGCTCGCAAAAACACAACATCCCTTTCATGTTGAGAGTGACTCATTTCAGGCAACTAGACCATGGGAATAATGTTAACACAGTTACTTATTTGAGGATAAAAACAACACTCCATTGATCTTAAACATATCAAGATATACAGAACTTTTAAAGTCTTCTTCAATACATCTTTAAACACATCTTTAAATCCAAATGAGAATGAAAACTCATAAAGCTGCATTTACAATCACAAACAAGAGCAAATACCTTGATTCAGAAGGAAGTGCCTGATCCTACCACGTTGCTGTGCTGAGAAGCTGTGAGCTCGCTTTTCACACAGAATGAGAGACTGGCTGAGCGCAAAGAGTTGAGAGTACGCGAGAGAGGGAGAGAGAGTAATTCTGTGCAAGAGAGGCACGATGTAAAATAGCGGAGAGTAGGAAGAGGTAGAGGAAAGGCAGAGTGGAATGAAAAGAGGGGGATAAATAGGATAGGATAAAGGACAAAAACTGAGATTCCTCAAAAGGAGATGAAACGCCGGGCTGTGTGATCACCTGAGTTGTTCACGTTGTGCATCTTGCTCTGGTTGGAGAACTGCTGGTTTCCAACGCGGCTTTCTGTTGTGGAGAAACTTGACTCGCCCTCATAAATCGTCTGCAGCATACTCCACTCAGCGCTCAGGTCTCATTGCAAGCCTTGCGTTTCCTGTCACCAAGAGCCACCCCTTAGCCACTCAGGGGAGAGACCACGACAACAGGCAACTCTCTCCCTTCCTCTGCCTCCTCCTCTGATAAAACACTCTCACTGTGGCGCAACAACACACACGGCACACTATCTCTGCAGGGCTGCCACTCTCCTGGTGCCTGCTTCAATCTGGTCCAAACACTAACACAGTAATAGGAGAAGATGCCCAGTCCAGCTTTTCTTTTTTCTTATCTGAATCTCTGTCTATTTCTCTCTTTTTTCTCTCCTCAGTGAAGTGTCTGAGCAGAGAAAAATGTAAAGCTGGGTTGCTGGGTTGCTAGGAAAGCTGTGTAGTGTGCAGTGAGCACCTCACTGAGGCAGTAATGCAAGCAAGGGAGGGAGCCAGCTTCATTTGCATGTGAATCAACAACTGCGTGGCCCACAGGTGACAGAAATAGAACAATGGCCAGCCCTGGCTAAAAATAGGTCAGGAGAGGCGCGGGGATTGGAGCAGCATTGATGCGTTTAAAAATACCACACCAAACACAGCTGTCTTCTTCTGCTTCTGCCAGAAGGCATGTCTCCTGACTCCCTCTTTGCAGATGGAGGCTTGATTCCACTCTCTCCTATTCCTCTTTTTTTTGAATTGTCGAACCAGTCTCTCTCACTCACTCTATTTATGTCTTCATTTTTGTTCTCTCAGGTACAAGGGTGGAATGATCCATTTCTACCTTGTGCTAAAAGAGACACATGAAGTTCACATCTGTGCAGTATGTTATGTCAAGGGTTTTGCAAGGTTTGTCTCTAATATGGTACACTACATATAATATATAGTGGATTGAAATTGTTTTGGCGAATGCTAACAGTTCAACAAAAGGATGATGCTATAAACAAACACACATGCATTAGAATTAAGCTAACAAGATGTGTTAAATCAAGTAAGACACCAAATAAACACGGTGTTCATTTAACTCTTGGTATAACCTCATTGCCATAGCTCGGTGTATGTGTAGGACACACCCTGGATCAGTGTGTATCCAGGGCAGTATTGCTGCTCAGGAAGCATGCTTTCAGATAGCCAAGGAAGCCAACTAAGATGCCATAACAGCTTGATAGCAATTACGTAACCTCAAACTGTGTCAAGACCACCTCTCCAGGATAACACATCTCATTTCCAATGAAAAAACTGTGTAAAGCAGGGATTTCCAAAATGACAAATAAAACGCTAGTACAAATATACATTTTAAAGACCATGCATACTGAATTCTGGGCACCATGTAGCAATGAAGTAGGACTTTTTCAATTAATATTACATCCCAAACTGGCCAAGCTCTGTAGTTCATATAATCTGACTCACCCATAAAAGTCAAGTCAAATGTTCTATCTGACCACTGATGCAGGGCTGGGTTTGTGGCCAAGTAGCCTGTGCCTTTAAATTTTTCATCTTCCTTCATAATTTGACCTGTCCCCCAGCCAGGGGCGTGGAGCCAGCACGGCTATTTTTAGTTCCTGAGCTCTGACGACTAGGCTACAGAGACACAGAGAAGGAGTTTTACTGTGTTGTTTCAGCTGGACAAACATTTAACCCCTCGATCCTTTTATCACAACACAACCAAGAAGCCAAGAAGGAAATGCAGAGCTTGCAGGCTCGCCCCAGACATAAAACAACTGAAGATAGTGTATGATGTTGTACTACTTGATTATTCATAAACAGAAAAACAAGGAGCTTCGTTTTGTTTCATTACTACTTCCCTTTTATATCAAAACTTTAGATAATTATTGAATCGTTGCCTACTCTACAAGCTAAGAGCTAATTTCTCAAAGACATAAAACATTGTGGCAAATGTATCAATAAATAATAACTTCAACTTCCCCTTAGTGACACATTTTTGTAGAACAGATTTAGCAAACTGTGGATCTTCGTGAATTAGTTCTAGCATTCAATTTGGATAAGATGGTGTGAGAGATAATAAGCTTTCAAGTGATGACGGCTAAAGACCGAGAGCTCCATCTGTCACAGTATCCTGTTGGCTGACCTGAACATAGGTTAAGGCAGTATTGATCAAATGAGGAAGTATCTCCGTCACACAAAAACATTTACACGTTAATGTGTTTTTTTCCCAAAATGAAAAGTTAAAAATATGTTTTCAATGTTCCTGTTACTGGGAATTTCCGCTATTACACAATATAAATACTATTATGCTGCAGTCAATTTTTGTATTATGACTGATGATGATATATTCATCTATTGATATCATGTTCTCCACAATACTCTTTAGTCAAGTCAGACGTGAAGGAAATCAAATGAATTTCTCTGCACTTGTAATTGAATAATTAGTTCCCAGAAAGTAGCCTTGGTCAACCTGGCCTACTGCTCCTTAAACAAAAAAAGATATTTCACTGGGACATGTTAGCAGCGATTAACCTACACTTTTTATTTAAAACTGCTTCCTGAGGCTGATGAGGATTTGTGGGATTGAAATAGCTTTGTCCAATAGGCAGGGTCCAGTAAACCTGCAATGTGGCAAGCCCATTATAGCTCCTACTGCGTCACTAGCGGCCTTTGTCTACTTAAGTCCTATTAAAGCATTTAAGTGTGAACGTCAGAGTCCCTGCTGGAGAGCCACTCCGCTCTGCTCTCCAGGGCATGGGCTCCACTGTCTGTCACCTCCCTCCTATCAAACACAAAATGTGTGTGTGTATGTGTGTGTGTGTGTGTGTGTGTGTGTGTGTGTGTGTGTGTGTGTGTGTGTGTGTGTGTCTGTGTGTGTGTGTGTGTGTCTCTGTGTGTGTGTGTGTGTGTGTGTGTGTGTGTGTGTGTGTGTGTGTGTGTGTGTGTGTGTGTGTGTGCGTGTGTGTGTGTGTGTGTGTGTGTGTGTGTGTGTGTGTGTGTGTGTCCGTCCGTATGTTTTGACATCAGAACATTGACATAGAGTGGGGGGATATTAGAGATGAGGGAACAAGTGGGCCGGACCAGTTAAGCGCCCCTAGCACTTTCCAAATTTAAATAAAAGCCCATTATAGATGTCAGTTAACACACACATACGCATGAATGCACACACACACATCACACACATGTTATTTATTTTAATTTAGCCAATTAAAATGATCTACTAGGACTAGAAAGGAAACAAAAAGATAATTCCTGCCATGGTTTTAAGACTATTTCCGCTCTATTTCAAGAAACTCTGGTCATACCTTGCAGTCTTGTTTTTTTTTTCCAACCAAAGAAGCCTACTCACAATACCACAATTACTGTGCCAGTTCCAAATCAACTCCCAAGTTCTTTGGCGTAATCACCATAGCACTGCTGCCTTGTGACACGCAGTGCATGATGAAACCCAGCAGGGAGGCAGACTGGAGTAGGAAGGGAGCTGAACTTAAGTGTTGCAACCGATATGAGGGGAGGACAAACAGTGCTCCTTATAACTGATATGATCCGGCTTGGAAGTGTAGATATTACATTACATTGCATTTAGCTGACGCTTTTATCCAAAGCGACTTACAATAAGTGCGTTCGACCAACAAGATACAAACTTGAAGAAAACAGAATCATATAAGTACATCAGGTTTCAGAGAGCCAAACATTTCAAGTGCTACTCAACTGGCTATAGATAAGCCAGTCCTTTGTTAGTATATAAGTGCTAGTATAAGTGTTAGTAATTCTATCGCTCGAAGTGGAGTCGAAAGAGATGAGTTTTCAGTCTGCGCCGGAAGATGTGCAGGCTTTCTGCTGTCCTGATTTCATGTGCTCTCCGTGTCCTCTACTTCTTCAATCAGTTTCAATCTTGTTAGTTTTATCCACCTCTCTGGCTTCCGGCCTGTTGCTTTTCTTCCTGCATATATATGTGGAGTTTCATCACGCGCCCTGGGAGGACTTTGGCGGAAGTTATCCTTGTCAGGTGCTGAGTTCTCCAGTCAGAGGGGATGTTGTTCCAAAGAGAGGGGCCGCAGACTAACAGCAGCTTCTGACGTAACCGTGCCGCCCCTTTAGTTACTTTTTCTCTTGTGGCCACCCCTGAAACTCTAGGGGCAGCCCTGGTACGCGAGGGAAATTACCTCTCCACACCAATTACCTCCATGCAAGCCATCTTATTTACATCATCCCCTGATGAGTCACCATTGCCAACTGTGGAGAAGCTCCTACATCACTTCAGGGAGTGAGGCCACGGCTCCCAGTCTCTGCATGCAGAGTACAACATGCTCTATTCACATCCCAGCCCAGTCATTCTACCTGCTAAAAGCCATGGGTAAGGTTTTGTCACTTCAAACGGTCCATTTTCCCTTTACCTTGCGGTCAGTCTCATAAAAGCACAAAGGCTCTACAACTGTTGATTTGATGGTCAAATCTAATTAGCCTGTACATCTGGATGTGTTATGTGAGCGTGTTTCCCCACTAATGATTTGGGCGCTCTTGCTTTTATTGGGTTACTCTGTCTGGCGTCCTGTGGTATTTCCTGTCAGACTTTCAGGGTGATATAGAATGCACTTAACAGGTTGGATCAAATAACACGAAAAAGCATTTAAAGGCAGTCGGGTTTGGTACTTACTCTTGAAACATTGCCCAAAAGTTTTGCAATTCAGCTTCTACCACATTTAGATGGAACTCGTTGACATGCAGCTTTATGTGTTTCTCTTGTAAGAAATACCCAGCATAAAAAAAAGATAGAGATGGTGCTATTGAAAGAGAGAGATGAATCAACGTACTGTATACCCTTAAAAAGTAAAAAAACTCTTTCATAAAATGTGTTCATTTATCTGCTGTGAACCTTCTGCAGTGTGAGAGAGGGTTAGGTTTAGACTGAGCCATAATGGAGTTTCAAAAGAATTTCAAAGCTATTTATTGTGCACTGACCTTGAGTCAGTTTACTTTCTAACTTTGAATAGATCCCTGATGGCATGCCTTCATCTGCTGCTATACGTGTTCTAAATATAGATATGGAGCACAAAGGAACACTGGAAACAGAGGGCAGCTCTCAGTATTTTTACTGATCAATGTGCTCATCTCTGTTGGAAACCATTGATCCACTGCTTGTGTCAAATTGACCATGTTGTTGTTGTACAACTTCCACCCTACATTCAATGATGTCAAACCCACGTCATGTTCCCCTTTGTCCCCCTTGCCCAGTACCTTCTCTCAAAGCAACACACAACTATTGATCCTCTAATGATATTATAACACCAAAGGGCTTAGCATTGATTACTGCCTTTGAAAGATCATTCTTTATGTCATCTGGCATTTTAGTGAATTTAATTTGAGTGAATTTACCAATGAACATGATTCAGGGGAAACTTTTCCGCCTGAAACCAGTGTGCAGAATCATTGTATCAGTGTCTCCTAGACCTCCATCATTGAAATGCCTGCAGGAGTCATATGCCTCATCTGTATCGTACAAACACAGAGGCCCAAACAGACACATGTGACGTTGAGGCAATCCAGTCAAGCTTAACTGACTTTAGACAATCCCTGAGGGATTCATAAAAACAAAGGTTCTCTGTTCAGAGGCATCCTTCCAGTACACATCCCGCAAGTCTCATTTATGAGTGGATAATCATAGCATCATCACTCCCAAGTGCCTTGGAGCTATTATCTTAATAAGATATCAAAATATATATTCTTGGTATTACTAATATGTTATTACAAGAAAAACAGATTCTAAGTGGCTTGTTTGTCCTTTGGCAAAGTACCACCATTGTTATTTCCGTCACAAAAAAGTACAAGCTGTTTTCACCCAAGTTCCAGATTTCCCTTTAAAAGGGACAAATCTCACTTCGGTGACCTAAATATGTTAGGCAAAGGCAATAACCCAACAAAATAACAAAAATCTGTAGTTGTTGAATAGGTTATTCTTACTGTTTGAATGTTGTTCTGAATTTGTCAATGACTTCTAAAGACTACAGCTAAACTTCATTCATAGGTTTTAATGGTCCATCTAAAAAAGGTCAAAAGGAAACCCAGTTTACTATGGGAAGGGTGGGCTGTCGCTTATTGTCCGAGCCGCTTCCACCTACGCCACCACTTCTTTACTTGGCCACAGCACAGTCACTGTACCCACCTCCTGTGGTGTCTCAAAGGTCTTAGTCGCAACAATGCCTCTGAAAAATAGCTCTTCCTCTGATTATTAAGGTAGTGCTATGCGAACCGGGAAATGTCCCACAGTGCACCGGCCACCTCTGGTGCAACCTTAATGTCTAGCCTGCTCCATATGCATGCATGCATATTTTTAAACACTACGCTAGGGTGACCTTGAGTTTCACATTCATATACATTTCCCACCATGGTTACAAATACACCATAATCAGCTTGCTATCATAATGTCATGCAGTGGAAGTTACTGGTTTATTTTTCCAAAGTATGTTGTAATGACAATGTTCCACTTTAGTAGGTCCTATGAGAGTGCCTAAACAAGTCAAACAGCTTCCGATTTCCTTTCTCCCTGAAAGCATGGTTCAGGGGTCTTCTCTCTGTTTGGTGGGGAAACAAAAGAAGTGCGACAGTCGCTTCAATTATCAATTATTACATTTCTTTTGTGGTATTTGGTCTCTGGTATTGCTGTTTTTCGACTCAATGGGAATGTCCATGTCTCTCCACATTTTGGATTTGTTGAACTACTTTTTATACCACTGACACAATGATGTTGTATGTGGTTTAGGTCATTGCATTGGCTGTTGAAATAAAGATGTTACAAATTCCTTATCTATCTTTTTGTTTTCACAATCAATCAGAAAGGAATCCAGACTTTTAATTGTGGGACACTGTGCAGCTGGGGTAAAACCCCTGGCGGATCCTTCAGCAACAGTGCACCCTGGAGGTGGATAAGAACAGGGACATAAAAGGAAAAACCGGGAAAGGCTAGAAATGCTAGAGATATTACTTGAACTTTACACAGCAAACTCCGGGGAAAGCTCCAAGAAGCACAGATACTATTAAATACAAATCAAGACATTCACTCTGCAAATAACAACACACGCACAGACAAGCTATAAAACACATGCACACAATTCCACATAGCAATGTCACCATGCTGTGCTTGGGAGTGGCGTTCCTGACCTCTGCCTTTCATCTCGGATCCAGTAACCAAACTGACTTTTCAACCCAACCCGTTCAATAACACAGGGCCTAACAAGCTTTGGCATAGGACCAGGAAAAAAAGAAAGACTGTTCCAGCTGTGAGATCTCCTCAAAGATGTGTGTGAAAAACAGTCAAAATAAAAGTTAAAAACATGGATGGACCATAAAGCTCCTACTATCAAAAGAGCAAATCAGAGCGGATAAATGAGAATAAAAACTCCAGGTATCCTAGCATGTTAATTATTTGTTCTGAACACTGATAAAACAATTATTAATGGATGTTATTCTGAGCTTTTAAATAAATCTAAAGGGCAATATTGAAACTTCCTTTTCCTGATGATTATCTTTTGTTCTGCTTTTTGGAAACATTACATTTTGTCAGGACAGTGCTAAGCTAATGCCACTCAAGCTAATAGGGAGAATGTAAAGAATGCTCTAAGGTTGTCACCTCAAAAGGGGGTACATTTATTTTTCTTTCGGTAACAGCTGGACTGGCAACCCTTTCACACCTATTTGGCCACGGAGACCTTTATGAGGGCTCTGCTCTTAGATATCCCGACAGCGTGTCCAATCTCTGTGTAATTCCTAGATCCGTTTGTTCTGCACATTTCACGCAAAGTGGGGAGGGGTTGCAGCCATGACCTCCTGCCATCCAATAACTCACAGGATGGGCTGAGAGAGGTGGCAGGTACCCACAGATGAAAGTAACAACAAAGAGATGTTTAGTATGACGCATGCCAGGGCTGTCAGGGTTCCAGAGGATGATGGGATGGCATAGAGTGACAACTAATGGGCCTGTGAAATGCAGAGTCTGTTTCTGCCATTAAGGGAAATGGCCCCACCCTTTGATAGTTAAGTGACAATCTTCCTGTCAGGATGGGCATACCAACTCCGAAGCACAGCTCATTTATCACCTTCACTGATTTCACCCTGCAGATTTGACAGTCCAGGAGTTAGGGCAGAGGGACACTTCATGGTCCCTGCCAATAGGCACACTGACAAGCAGATAATCAGATTAGTATAAATAGATAGACAATACACACATTTCAAGTAAAAATAAACTGCAACAAATATCTAGCCTTTAAATAATGGCAGGTAAAGTACCACTTAGAAAATCACTATAAACAGCTTTCTTTAGTCAAAAGGATATTAATCTAACTTGAATCCGCGAAGCAGGAACCTTAAAGCTTCCCATTTTTCATGTACACAAAAGGCCTCTAAAAGACATGAATGATTAATATCTTCAACTCGATTTGGACAGGAAGTGAAAACAAATGGAGGTACGTCCCCCCAGAGAGCCTGTGGGGTATGCAGTGGAGCTGGATGAACTTCACTGAGAACACCAGGCTCTGAGTCTCTGCTGCAACAGGAGCCAGATCCCCCCCTCCGGGCTCCTGCTCTCCCCCTACTATCTAGGCTATATAAAGAGAAAATATTCCTCACACATACAACTACCTACTCATCTATTCCCTCACAGTTCCTGCCCCTATCTGCACCGTGAGATCACCTCTTGACTGTTTCACCCTGCAGCAGAGCTGGAGAAAATACACTATCAGCTGGGTTTAAGGATTGATTCAAATGTTGTCTGCAATTCAACTGTCTTCATTAGCGTTGCTGTTGATTAATTGTGACGGCAAAAATTAGAACAGAGACAACCAACACAGAGAGTGTGAGTGAGAAAAAACAACATTGTCAGAATAGTTGTGTGTCACCAGGGCTACGTTCAGATTGTCTGCACAATGTCCACTGTACAGCCAAGAACAGCAGAATAAATAAAAGGTGCAAACATGACTCTCCATCATTTTTTCATGACAACACAGTCATATGAAGGCAAGAACTGCACTTTGCACTTTCCTGTTTTACCTCAAAACCCATACAACACACAGAAGAGACTAATCAAAAACAGAACTTTGATACAATATCCATCCATCCATCCATCCATCTTCTCCCGCTTATCCGTGGTCGGGTCGCGGGGGCAGCAGTTCCAGCAGAGAGCCCCAAACTTTCTTTTCCCTGGCGACATCAACCAGCTCTGACTGGGGGATCCCAAGGCGCTCCCAGGCCAGCGAAGAGATATAATCCCTCCACCTGGTCCTAGGTCTACCCCTTGGTCTCTTCCCAGCTGGACGTGCCTGGAACACCTCCCTAGGGAGGCGCCCAGGTGGCATCCTAACTAGGTGCAATATAAAGTGTGAAATTATATTATTTATATTGCAGTGGAGGAAGTGGAGGAAGAAAGCGTCTGCGATGGGGTTTGCCAACCATGCAAATGTTCAGTTAGTTTAGAGGCTTCAAGTGGATTCAAAAATAGCATTATGAAGTAGGACGGTAATTTCTCAACAATGAGTCCAAGGCAGAAACTGATCCGACACCACACTGCTATTGTACTCCTGTCATGTTAATGTCTTAACCTGGCATTTCCAATATTTATATATTTGCCTAAAGGGGTTAGAAATTAGATTATTGACTTATTAGAAGACATAATTAACAAAGCTTTTTCCTGACAGTGACATTTTGTTCTTACATCCTGTGTGGATTACAGTAAAGGTTGTCTGTTGTCTGACAGCCTTTTATGTAAGACAGTTTTGTGTTTCAACACATGTAATTGCTAGTTTTATCCTGTTATTTAAGCTTCCATACTGTTCCGATGAGGAGCACAAAACAATGAACCACTGCAGAGCAGAGACCAGCACCTTCCTCTGGGCATCAACAACACCCCTCCCTCCTGCTAAAAACTCACTGACCCAAACCCATTTTTTACAGTCTAAGAGAAATGTCAAGTCCAGACCTCAAACTCGTCTCTTTGAAGGGAACATAGCAGCCAAATATAGCCTGCTCTACGGGTTCTGCTAACACTAGATCATTCTGGCCGTCTGCCATGCAGTCACTTACTATTAAGCATCATAACTATACAAAGCAAATTATAACCAAGCAGTGGAGTGTACACTGTTGCCTGGTAACCTAATGCCATGTTGGGGATTCATCCTGTTATGGAACAGAAAACACTTACAGCCAGAGCCAATAATAGATCGTCGACCACACAAAAAATGGTTTAAGGGTGTCAACAAGCATGCATATGAAGCTGAGAAACATAGCATGAGAAATGTACGTTCAAATCACACATCTCACTTCTCAATGTGTGATTTTGAGCATTTTGGAAGTGTTTCTGTTATTGCAACGAACGGTGAAATTATATAATTATTATTCATCTGTCATTTTTCATGTGAAATGATAGATAGAATGAGAGCTTATTACCAAGTGTGAAATCCAGCTAAGAACACATTATGCAGACACGGACTAGGTGCTGGGTAACAGGAACCAAAGCTGTTTTTGTTGTCTTTTGGATCATAAAGAGTTACACAAATATAGGGCTGCACCTGACAAATATTGTAGATTGCAGATTATTTGTTGGGATGAATCTATTCAGGTCTATACAATCTCAGATAATAGTGAAACGTTTCTAGTGGATTTAAGGGGATGTCTTTTAAGGGTCTTGTTTTTGGTCAGTCCAATGATCCAAAGATTTTCCATTTTGTAGGATATAAAACCTCTAAAATAAAAAACTTGAAATTTGAGAGGCTGAAAACATGTTCTGACTTTAATGATTATATGACTAACAAAGCAGTGCCGATTATTTAACACTTACCTATAGAGGCATCACAAGGGCATCCTTCTTAACAAATACTTTGCAATGCTCCATGCTCATGGCTGATTTAAATATGGCTCTTTCTGCTTGCAAAATGAGAATATTACAAACAGTACTACATCATAGCTGCATCAGAACATTTCACAACAGGCTATAATACATTATGAGTTTGGTGTTATGAGTCTTTTGGGCATCATATATTTCCCAGTAATTGCTGTGTTTCTACACAGTTTGACATTATACTGTATGTAGACTATTATGAGTTCTGGGACTCTTATTAATGTCCCATAATGTCTTACAGTATAACTCTGTGGGCTTAACAGACTCATTAAATTATAAAGCAACATCAGATGATCTGTCGTAAAAGAGTCATGACATTAAACAAAATGCATTCACTGTGAGCTGTAAGGTCTGGTACAACATAGCCTCTTCTTAATAATGATTTCACTATCTAATACCTTTTGTCAAATACAATACTTAAAACAGCTATAAACTGGTGACGTATAATAAAGTTATTGATGTATTCTGGGGGGAAATGCATTGAAATTCTGCTGTGCCTTTAACAAATGTGGCTTTGTGTCAGTGTGAGATTCATCATACGCTATTAATGTATTATGACATGTTCTGTGATAAATGTCAAATACAATTAACATAATCTTTATTTTAGGGAAGACATTATTCATTCAGGTTTTTAATAAGAGCATACCACAGTGCATCATTCATGCCAATACCTGAGAGGTAAAAATAGTAAACCATGACACTCTGGCCGTATAAGAAAGGAGAATCTATTATAAAATAGTATTCGAATACTAGAAACACACATAGATCCTTCACAAAGCATACTGCTATTCTACCACGTCACTGAATCTATTTATGTTCTAACATATAATTACGCTGGCACACCTGTACACAGACACCCTTGCACTGTACACACCCACACCCACACACACACACACACACACACACACACACACACACACACACACACACACACACACACACACACACACACACACACACACACACACACACACACACACACACACACACACACACACACACACACACACACACACACACACACACACACACACACACACACAGTTGTATTTTTCCTACAATTACTTTGTGCCCATTTTAGGTAGAAGAATGGCTCAATCATCCTGTCATGTCATACTTTACGTCACCAGGAACAAAACAACACAGCATTATTTCTCTTTATTGGAACTGTAATTTGTTCTGCATGACATGAAGGCTGCTTTCACTGTCACGGTCAGTCAAGGATGGCACACAAACACAGGAAATAAACCCACAGTGACAAAGTGTAATTCATCACTTCCATCACTCTAGTTGTGAAGAAAAGGGAAGGCATTGTATTCTCTCCACTTTGAAAAACAAGCTCACACTCACTTCTTATGTCATCACTGTTATTAGCTGACTGCGGAGTCTTAAGAATATTTTACAGGCACAAATCGTCCAGATGCCAACTTTAGGACAATAATAATCTACTAAAGCTAACATGCATTACACAACAGCGATACCATGCAACACGCTGCTTCTGTGAATACTGATTGCCAATTGTATAGCCGAACATGCCAATGTATCGGGTCCAGTGAATAATTCACAGAGGCCTGCCAAGATTTGTTCTATCGAAAAAACATTTCGTCTCATTAACACATTTATTGGTACTATGATATTATGTGTTAGGCTAAGTGTAAGGTGCTGTTAAAATGACTTTCTCTCCCTGACACAGCTCAGATGGTACCTGCCCCCTCAAGCCATCTGAGCATTGCAGACATCTGTGAGCATTAACCTGCCAAGAACAAGTCCAATGTAAGAATATTATAAATATTATAAAATGGAAAGACGGCTGAAGGGTCATTTGGAGTGGCCGTGAAAGGCTTTCATGTCATGTATGAGCAGTGTTTTTCTTGTGTTGCTGTCAAAGTGTAAATGTCATGTGTACACTGAAAGCTCTGTGGTTGTTGTGCTTTCCTATTACCTTGCTCAGCGAAGATTGAAATGCTGTCACCATATGACACCTGTGGAAAGAGCGCCGGTCAACAAAGCCATCATACAAGAGCCAGATGTAACACATCTGCTAAAAGTTTTTGTTGGAGGGATATTTTATCCAGCATAACAACCTAGAACCATAATCACTTTATAATATAAACATCATACAACAGCTGCACTGCCAATTAACTTTTATTACTGGCATCTAAAATATATATATATATATATATATAGTATCTGTAAAAACAAAGTATGCAAAACTGTTGTGGAATCCAAAATGTAGTATTTGCATACATAACTGTACACAGTGTAGTAGGCTGTTAAATGTTTTTTATATCAACATTTAAATATATACTACCATAACCAGGCAACCACTAAAAAATGAATTTACAACATGAAATATTCAAAATGTACTGTGCGTGCGTGCGTGCGTGTGTGCGTGCGTAGATGCAGCGGACAGACAGGTCTCAGTTGGTTTGGTGTCCTGCTTACTTTTAATACTTGTAAATAAAACTTTTGGGACGTAATTTCAGTTCCCCATTGTAGCGAACAGAGAGGGGTGGGGGGGGGGGGGATATATTCAGTCTCTGATAGTGTTACGTTATTATGAGTATTTATATAAATATATATATAAATATATATTTGTGTATATGTCCGCATCTGTAGCCTGTTATTGTCTCAATATACAGCACTGTCAATTAATTAAAGTACATATATAAGTCATCATGAACACAGTTCTGTCCATCAGACAGAGGGCTGCTGTGCCTCCTGTCATCATTAATGGACGTCTCTTTAAAATGACTGCTCAGAGGAGAGGATTTCTCATTTCTCCAAACGCCTGGTGCTTCCCCTCCTCGACTCCTCCACTCGCATCTCCTGTGGGCGGGACTAAAACACAAGGATAGGAGTCGAGGAGGGGAATTAGAGAAATGAGAAACCTTCAAAGCATCAAATGTTATCAGTTTTGGAAAGTAACAAAGTACATTTACAAGCATTGCACCTCAGTTCAATGTTTTGAGGCATTAAACATTGTTGGATTAGTTGTATTTACTTTATACTTAGGTAGTAGTGTGCTGAGACGTTTTAAGAAGTATAGCTATACTCATAATGACTCACTGCTGTTCAACATCCACATCACAATTCTCACAATCCCAATAGACTAGTACACCCTTTTCTGCTTGTTATTTAATAGCTATATTAAGATATTAGTCAACTAATTAGTGGCCTAATTAGTGGCCTGCACTTTAACGACGGTAGGTGCTTTCATACCTGTTTAATACATAGGCTACGTCAGCAAGTATGGCGGTCTGCACACAAAAGCAATAATGCTGGTCGGTCATCGCACAAAAACACATTATTTTCATAACACACACACACACACACACACACACACACACACACACACACACACACACACACACACACACACACACACACACACACACACACACACACACACACACACACACACACACACACACACACACACACACACACACACACACACACACACACACACACACAGTTCCGGTCGGCTATTGGCGGACTTACAATATAAATTGTTTAAAAAACGACCACCTATGACCGCAGAACTTACCGGTATGGACGACCCTACACCGTGAGCAAAGTGTTTAGCTTTTTAGCTAACGTGACAGTTGAAAATCATACATTTTGAAAACCCTTGGTGGAAGTGGAAAAACATTAAATATATAACATTATCAAATAATAATTATTACATAAATAAAAAGCATTGTTAATTATTATTATTATTATGTGTTACTGTTCAGGTTATAACCGTTGTATAAAAGCAATCAAGCCGTTATTTGCGCTTAAAACTCATAATATAAGCTCACATTTAGTTCTTTATATTTTTTGTTTTTAAACATCTTGTACAAGTATCTTGCATAGGCTACTTATCACGTCGAGTGTGTTAAAGATACTTAATTATCAGATGTAGAAACGGTGTTTATCTACCTTGACGACAGGGTTGAGGGATTGACGTGTGTTCTGTTGTTCAGATTGGAGGACACGCAGGATGCGGTCTGTGTATGACGACTGAGATATAAATAGTCTACTTGGTCGAACGAGGGGAATATATAAAGTTCTAACTAAGGTAGTGGCAGACTGAACACTCTGTCTACTCCACTGTCCTCTCTGAATATGTCTGACATTGAGAGACGTGGGCATGGCAGCTCGGGTCACTGTCTGTCGTCAGCAGGTGCACCACCTTTCTCTCCCTAAAACAACTGAAACAAAACTAACTTTCACTAGTGCTATATCCTTTTTTATTAAAACATTATACAGCCCAGATAATAAACTGGCTTGCATTTAAATAATCGGTGATGTTTACTCTATTCTAACAGTATTTTTCTTCTTTTTATTTCACAGTTTTAAGTGTTGAATTAATCATTTTAGGGCTATTATAATAGATGAATGCACCAGGAATTATGATAATAGGAGTGTAAGCCACTCGAGTAGCTTGGTGCTTATAAAGAAGCTATTATTTTCTTGTTATTGCATAACATGTAAATGCTACGACAGCTGCATTTACAGACTACAGTTTGCAGAGAGGCAACTCCTAAAAATAGCACCTGTAGCGTCCACAAGTGCACAAAAAAATTATTAAAATGGAAGCAGTGCCATCTACTGGTCATAAGAGTCATTGTCATCAGCTTTGACTCCAGTAGGATTTAACCTCGGGCACAATGTTTGGCCTTGTGACATAGTCTGCTGCTATACGAAAACAATAATCTATTAATTAGACATTAGTTGATTAATCTATTATTATATAATAGAGGAGCAGTTTTATCACATGCTCAAAAACGGGTTTGCAATGCAAGTCAAAAATGCATTCCATCACAAAAAGCTGTGAACTTGCCAAATGAGCACTTTCGCACTCTTCTAGTTAAGTTTGTTAAATAGGGGAGATGCTCCTATCTTAACCAGGAGCTAGGCTTGTGTGGTTAGCACCGATTATATGCAGATTTGTCATCGTCATAAATCAACAGCTGTCCATGGTCTCACGTTTTTATTTTTCACTTCAAAGCATTCTTCGGTGCCTCTCCTGAGTTAACCGTTTGTCCCAGAGGACAAATGTCTCCCCATTAGCGGAAGAACAAGGTATCTAATCATCTCCCTGTCCACCTGTTTCCCACATCACTGCTCGATGTATTAGGAGGTTTTGATACCTCTTCATCTACTTTGGCCATCCACATGAATATTGCCAGTGTTGGGAAAGTTCACTTTCTACATGAACTAGTTCAGTTCACAGTTCACACATTTTAAAATGAACTAGTTCAGTTCATAGTTCATAATTCAAAATGTTGAACTAAAGTTCATGGTTTCAAAAATGAACTAATTTATAGTTCATAGTTCTTTTTTCAATACGTTGCTGCGAGCTATTATTTGTCTCCTGTACGATGTTAATGGGCCATTTCAATTTTTACAATATCCTCAGAGGGCCTTTCAAACTGTATTCTTCTTTATTAATAACTGTCATATAGTATTTTATACCTGTTTACTTTATTCTCTTATTTCTTTTAGAACTATAATGATCATATAAAGATGTGCCTTTACCTCACTGGTTGTAGACAAAGCTTCTTATATTCGTTAGCATAGCTAGCTAACACAGTTATTGACTGTATGACAGATGAGCAGATCGCCACTGGGCTCTCAACTAAAGACACAGACACGCAGAAACTGCGGCATGTGTATGGACTTATCGGTACTGCAATTTCTGAAGTGCTGGAGTGGCGTTCTGGTGCTCTCCGTCAGAACTGCACCCCTGTCAGTCGAGACATATACCACGTTATGACACGTTAGGCTCGTGTTGTGTTCAAGGACCCTGACCTTGGCCAGGAAAAACAGGCACTCGCTTGTTTAATTTTTTGCGGTCTAGATTTCTTTCATTTTTTTATTTTTTGCGTGTGTTTATAAATTACCTCGAGGGCCGTGCCGTAGAGTCTCACTCTGAGCGAGTGCTGCTGCAGCTGCTCTCGGCTTCGTCCATACTAATTAATTAATTAATTCATTCAATGCTCGCCGGTTCCGCGGTTCCACATTGTTTGTTGTGAGGAGTCTGATATATTTAGTATATTTATATTTTAGTGCGACAGCCAGGGGTGACAGGCGCGTACACGTCACAGGCAGTTTGCTGTTGCCAGATTGGGTGGTTTTCCGCATTATTTTGAAGCCTGTTTACGGTGTGTTTTAACTGGGTTTTCGGCTGAAAGGCATATGAAATCTGGCACACTTTTGAACGCCGTTATAATACAGTGCTGAGAATGAACGCACTTTTGAACGCCGTTATACAGTGCTGAGAATGAACGCGTTCTCAATTACGTTCATCTAGCGGAAATACAGTACGTTCAGTTCACGTTCGCCCAAAATATGAACGCGTTCATGAACGATCGTGCATTGAACGCGTTCAGGTACATCACTGAATATTGCCTAGCCTTCCTTCAGACTTTTAGTAGACATTATATGACATGGATTTGGATTGATCTCTTGATGATGTGTTCTCTGGTTCCACCTCAGCAGTGCAGGAACAGTGGTGGGAAGCGATGGAGTGAAAACCTCTCCTTGCATCTTGCCATTCTTCCTACAGCAGCTGGGAATGAACCAGGGGATGACACCACTTTCATCCCAGAACCCAGACTGTCCAGCTGTTTGCTATAGCTCATCCTGACGGCTGGACTGACAGGGGCACAGCCCAGCATCAGCAAATCTGAGGCAGAACCTATGCATGTCACTGTTACTGTCTGAGGCCTGTGCAGGAGCGCACAGCTGGCACCTGGACGCTAAGGACCATGTCATTTCTCAGTAGGAAGGCCAGCTAAGAATTTGATTAACTGTCTGGTGTTTTCCTATTTTCGTTTTACTTTCTGCATTATTCAGTTTTGTTGGGAGGTGCAAGGACCTAGTGACCAGGGCTTTGGATTGTTTGTCTATAAATAATGTTTTGCTTTGTCAATAATAAAATATTTTAATGCAGAAACAGAAGCACCAGAGGGCATAAGGTTCATGAAAATATATGTCATTATTTCACTCACTCACACACACACACACACACACACACACACACACACACACACACACACACACACACACACACACACACACACACACACACACACACACACACACACACACACACACACACACACACACACACACACACACACACACACACACACACACACAGTTCCGGTCGGCTATTGGCGGACTTACAATATAAATTGTTTAAAAAACGACCACCTATGACCGCAGAACTTACCGGTATGGACGACCCTACACCGTGAGCAAAGTGTTTAGCTTTTTAGCTAACGTGACAGTTGAAAATCATACATTTTGAAAACCCTTGGTGGAAGTGGAAAAACATTAAATATATAACATTATCAAATAATAATTATTACATAAATAAAAAGCATTGTTAATTATTATTATTATTATGTGTTCAGGGGACATTACATTGACTTACATGCATTTCCTGGAGACTTATCCTAACCTTAACCATAACCAACACATGCCTAACCCTAACCCTTACCCTTAACCTTAACCTTACCTTTACCCTAACCCTAACCAAGTCTTCACCCTAAAAATAATGATTCCCCTCATGGGGACCTCCAATTTGTCCCCATAAGGGAGGCGAGTCCCCACATGTGACTATGTAAACAGATTTAGGTCCCCACAAGTATGCTAGGCCACACAAACAAACACACACACACACACACACACACACACACACACACACACACACACACACACACACACACACACACACACACACACACACACACACACACACACACACACACACACACACACACACAACCACACAAACAGAGGGGTCATGGTGCAGTTTTTAAGAGGGGTGCAGACTGTGGAGGTATGCAAGGATCTGTTTTCTCCATTTATGCAGTTACTCCGTTGTCTGGTGTTTGTCCTCTTAATTTAATTTGTGGGAAACCATTTCCACCTCAACCACCCCAGTGAGTATTCCTTCTTTGGTTACTGTGGCCTTTGCAGGGCTTAGGGATAGATCCAGGAGGATTACCCCCAACAAAGGCGACCAACCTACACCCAAAATCATTAACATAGCTGCTGCAACCTATTCCCTCGCCCGTCTCTTTGTATCCAGTGCCTTGAAATGTGAGACTGCCCTTGAAAGTTGCCCAGTGAGCATAATCTACATTCTTTCACAAGACTATTTCCAACACTCACAAAACTGTACTGCGTCGCCATACTGCTTTTTCCTTATTTATTTGTTCACAGCGTCAATACCTCTAGGTGGAGATTACTAATCTCTGTTTCATATATTAATCAGATATCATTTTTGTGGGAAGATAATATGTCAGGTGTCACTCTCCCTTATACTGTGACATAACATGTTATCAGCGTACTACATTATCTTTGTTCTTGTTTTATTTCTTAAGATTTTATTAGCTGTACTGTAAAAATAAAACAATGTGCTACAATTTATATGATCGGACATTAAAGTAGCTTATCCACGATTCTCCCAAATATAATATAGTAGCATATTTTCTTGTTCTGAAGTGCTGCACTGGGAACTTTTGAATCTGAATATACTGATTGTGTGTGTAACAGAACCGCCCAGTCACCGAGAACTCTTTAAACAGACAGTTTTGTGTCCAAGAATTTTGGCACTCATCCATGTCATCCCTGCCAGTCCTGTCTGTGGTATTTTCACCAAACAGAGGAAATTACTGTCCCATTATATCATCAGCTGTTGTGACTGTAACATTCCATGAGCAATTCAACAGACACTCTTATTGTATGATTATTAATGCATGCACTTCTCTTTCTCAACGTTTTATGAAAACAGAAATATGTTTTGAGTTTTGGTCTAGATCTGAAATCACTAACACTAAGATTTGGTCTATATATTGTTTTACTGCAAATTATCAAATTGTGCACCATATTACAAATGGTTGCAACCATTCAACAGTACTCTCAAATTCACACTGTGTCAATTAAATGCATATTATATAAGCAATAACTAGGGCTTTGATTTCACAAGAGTTTACATATTTCTTGTCATTTAACCCTTTATCCAATTTGGTGTCGTTCAGCTGGTTAAACTTCTGGTTGTAGTTAAAGGTTATGTCACTAGAGGGCCATATTCCTCCACACTTTGCGGTTAGGAACGGAAACATACTGGGGATTTAAAACCAACCAACATGAGCTGTGCAAAACTCGATTTCAGTTACACTATATTGAATCATACTGTATAACAACAATGCCAAATGATATGTAGGCTATAAGATTTAAGACAGCAGATAGGAAAAGTTCATCAAAAGTTGCAGTATGAGTTGTTCATACACTGTTTTCCTCCAAACAGCTTGCAAGCAATTGTTTTGTAAAAAAAATTCTTCCTGTCAGCTCAAACTGCATATAAATTGGCTTCCGTGGTTTTTAACATGACTGGCAAACAACTGTTGTAAATACCAGTTTAGACTATTTAGGAACGCTCCTTAAAGAATCCGTTACCAAAAGGCCAGAAGAATATTAGCTAGTGATACACAATTTCGGATTTCCATGGTTTATATGCAGCGTATTATATAGCATGTTTGTTGTGTCTGCATGGCATACCTTAGGTTAGGAGAAGAGTGAGTCATCTATCCAGAGAAACTTCTCTTCCTGAGAGAATAATGTTGTTATAATAACTCGTTACTCCCACTGGCTCCATTAGAGATGATTTACTGCTGATGCATATGGTTGCATGGTTATCGCTTCTTGTGCAACTTCGACCTGAGTCACTGTGTGTAGGCTAAATAGAATAAAGCTGTTACTAAAAGGTCGACCAAACTGGGCAGAACAGCTCGATATATGCATTCAAAAGAGAGCAGTATGGTTGTACCACCATGTAAATTATTTGCATTGCATGTTAAATTGTTTTACTCGTTCGTTAAAAAGTATCATCATTTATTTTTGACATGAGCGTGGACAGTTATTGTAATATTTAACACAGTGCGTCTGTCACAGAGCGATGTTAGAAACAACCAACCACCACCTGCCTTACTAGCAGGCACAGCGCGTCTGACCAATCGTTTCGCATCTTGTTGGGAGGTGTAGTACGGTGGGGGCAACGCTATGGAGTTTCCGCTACTCCTGTGCTTTCATGCCATCAGGTTAGGAAGCTAGCAAGAGAGCTAAGCTAGCGTCACGCTAGGCCTCCAGCAGACCAGCGGGAGAGCTACCAAGATCAGACACTGCAATTCGCAAGGAGACAAATATCCCTTTATGAGTCTGCATGAGAACAATTAAAATCCCAGAAATATGGTGGTTCTCAAAATTCGAGACCAGGTAAGTGATCGTTGTGTCAAAAGCTGACCCAAGTTTGAGCCACTATTGGCTGGCTAATGTTAGCTAGCTGCCGCCGATTTCAACATTCGCCAGCAGAATGTAAATCTAGTTTGTCCACCGGCTTAAGGCTAACAGAAGCATTTCCTTAAACATTTCATGTGAGCCTCGGTGATAAATGATCCCTTCTGAGGTTAAAGTTAGGTGCAGTGGTGCTAAGTGAATCACATTTGGAGTGTTGGGCGATAACAAGAGACATCATTGAAACACATGCTCAAATGGTTGTTGAGCTGAAGCTAATGATACTGTTTTTATCTCAGTATTTAGCCAGAGCCTGCGTGATATGCTACTTAGCTGGGAAGTGACTTGTTAGCATGCTGTGACTAAACAATTCAACAATAGCCTTTGAGATTTCGCTTTCAAGCTCTAGTAATAATAGCCACTACTGTAGTGTGAGATGAGTACAATAACAACCAACGCTATCTGTTGATTGTAACGTTACTGTGACAACTGGCCGTTGGTGACATCCATGTGTTGTACCTCAGCTGGGGTGGCTTTATGATAGCTATTAGATGGGTTGAACACTTAAATAATGATGAAGCTTTTATGCACCAATTTTCTTTGAATACCACCACTTTGCTGTGTGGTGTAGCGATCCGTGCGAGGCGTTGTGTCCTGCTCAGTTTAGTGATGGTTTAATTTATAAAGCTGGTTTACATCAATTACATAAGTTATGTCCTTGATCACATCTTTAGCTCCCTGCTAATATTCGAATCGTTTTGAAAGTATTTGTGATTTGTTTGAGTTTTTTTACTCAAATGTAATGTATGAATGGTATACCTGCAGGTTAACTGCTGTGTAATGGTTGTATTGAATGTACAAAGTCACTGGCAATGTGACCGTACATGCTTCCTCTAACTATATTAAACACTTGCCACCTACTTGTGAAAACAAGAATAGCATTCCCTTACCTTTTAAGGGCTGTGTGTGTGTGTGTGTGTGTGTGTGTGTGTGTGTGTGTGTGTGTGTGTGTGTGTGTGTGTGTGTGTGTGTGTGTGTGTATGTGTGTGTGTGTGTGTGTGTGTGTGTGTGTGTGTGTGTGTGTGTGTGTGTGTGTGTGTGTGTGTGTGTGTGTGTGTGTGTGTGTGTGTGTGTGTGTGTGTGTGTGTGTGTGTGTGTGTGTGTGTGTGTGTGTATGATCGTGTACCTGGACTCATGTGAGCTGGTGGAGTTGCCAAAGAGCTGTCTCCATGGTGATGGTATTAACTAGGCTGGCTTGTGTGAGGAGAGGAGCTGCACAATCTGCAGCCAGAGAAGCATCGAAAATCTCTTACACCAATCGGGCTGGACTCAAGAACTGAAAAAGACAAAATGCACATTTGTCCTTCCCTTTCACTGTGGGGGATATACAGGCATTTTCAAGAAGAAACAAGTGCCTGTTTGTTACCCTGAATGTATCCTCGTAATTCTAAGCTCTACTGCGCTATAACACCGTGCAGATATTCATGGGCATTATAACAAGTGAATGAGAGGATTGTTTTGTGTTATTAAAAAGGACTCAACACTTCTTGGTCCCTAGACGGTAATGCTAAGCTTTGTCTTGCTTATTCTAAATACTTAATGAGCATGAGTTCAACTGCTCAAATGCTTTATTCGGCTCAAACAGATTTACTATCTTATCCTGTTGCTTTTCATATACTTCAGAGATGTTTTTTCTACCCATGCCAACACCTATACCTGGAACTATCCAACGTGTTCACAGTAAATATTAAGTGTTGCATTTGTCTTGCTGTAGAAAAGTGTATTGCATAAGGTTCAATTGTGTTCTGTCTGTCGAAGGTGACTACTTGGTTTTATGCTCGACATTCACATAGCTTAGAAAAAAGATACAGGATATGAATGTGATTGTGAGTCATTGAGACATATAAGGAAGCAGTACTAGTCTTTCTAGACACAACTAGAAAGACTAGTTGTGTCCAGAGACAGCTAGTTCTATTTGATAAGGTTTAACTCAAATATTATTTAGCTCAAATAATACCAGATGAACTAGAGGTCTTTTGTACAGTAAGTCCTATAAGCCACATGGCTGCACTTTAGCTAATTATCTAGCAGCCCCGTGCCTTAAATGAGGGATGAAATCTTAATGAACGAATGGACTCTGCGTGTTACATCATTCTGACTGTACGCAGAAGCAAATCCAGCACAAGGAAATTATTGTATGAAAAATATTGTCGTCATATACAAGTCTTGACTTCTGGTAATGCTAAGACTGTCTGCTGGTGTTATGGTGGATCAGACAGGAGTGTGATTAACATGACTTATGGTTGTACATTAGCACATTTTCAAACGGTTGATACAGGCATTGATCCCTTCAGTGTTTCCAAATCAATTTGACAACTCACAGATGTTACACTGGTTTATAAAAATTTTAAAAAAGTTGGCATAATGCTGACCGTTGTTGTGGATATCTGGGTTTTGGAGCATTCGGTTGTCAGTTTGAACTCACTATTCAGCGACACGTAGTCTAGGTGAGCTTGTTCAACAGGAAATGTTGGCAAAATGCTGCGACAGTGTCAAAATATATAACTTCAGCTATCTGTACATGGGTAATTACTGCAATAAATCATAAAAAGTCTTTCAGTTACATATCTTAAATGTGTTTTTGAGACATGGATATGAAAATGTGTTTAACTTTTGAAACCGTTTTCAGAGCTGGGTGGGTTTTTCCTATTGAACTCTGTTTCCGTTAAAGATGTAGAAAGTCATGTTTCTGTCTTCACAAAAAGTGAACTGATCAGCACATCAGTTATGTGCAGCACAATGCTGGACTTGTGTTCAATCAAGTAAAGGGATATTTCTCTCTGCCATGGGATGGATTTGGTTTTGCTTGCCAGCAGACTGTAAACACCGAACAGAATTAGAAAGTGGCTGCTCAGCATTTGTCCTATCAATCCTGACAGTCTGCCGCCATCATCCTCTGTTTGTGGAGTGAGTCATCGTTTTGTTAAATGTACATTTGAATGCCTGTACATACCTGACATGAACCTAACTTGTTTTCGATGGCCTCTTGAACATGATTGTGTATACTCTGAGCAAATGAGCTTTGTTTGTATTGTGGTGCTTAAGGACGAGGATCCTGCAGTCTCTCTAAGGGTTAAATTCTGAATGGTTATTGTTTTCTCAAGTTTGACCTATTCTGTCGGCATTTCTAGTCAGAGAAACACGGTTTTCCCTTAAAGGCTTGCATTAAGTTTTACTGAAAGTGTTGCATGTCTGACATAAAAGTCTTGAGAATAAGTTGATTTTAACACAGTCTCTTTTTCTTTTACAGCCTGCTTTGCTGAAAGCTATTTTCAATGTGGACCCAGATGAAGTACGCTCACTGATATTCAAGAAAGAGGATGTGAATGCTCAGGTAATCTCATTAACTCACGCTCATTTCTGCATTTGATTACACTTTTCTGATTTTAAAAACTCCCCTACAACACAGAACTTAAAAGTTGCAATTTATAATTGTCTTTGAATGCCCTCATAGAACTCTATCAGTTAGTCCTTTTTACTACAAAAAAAAGCAATTAGGTTTGTTTTTACAATTATTACTGCATGATCTGACTAAGCTTATTTCATTGCACTTCCTCTCCATTCTTGCTTTAGCTGGGTGTTTGTTTCCAAATAAAGCAGGTTTGTACTGGAGGAGGTTTCACGGCAAGGCTTTAGAGTTAATGAATTTGTGTTTAACTGTGGTTCTGTCAACATGTGAACAGTTATATCTCATTTCTAGAATTGTATATGTAGTTTAAGAATTGTAATGCAAGACAGATCACAACCAAATTAACATTTATAGAGTGAAGTAGAGGTACACATTTAGACTGGTTTCTATTTATTTCCAGTAAACGTCTTTGTGTTAATTTATTACAGGACAATGAGAAGCGAACTCCGTTGCACGCTGCTGCTTACCTCGGAGATGCAGAGATTATAGAGCTGCTGATTCTTTCAGGTATGTTTTTCAAAAGAGGATTCATGTACTGAAATGAAATACCAACATATGGATTTCTGTCATTGTTATAGTGTGGAGCATTTAGAATTGAGCTTTCAGAAATCGGAACATTTTATTCTCGACATTGATGTCAGATTGCCTGCATTGTATCTGAAAGCAGAATAGTTCAAAACCAAATATAGGTTTAATGTTACAATATAGAAATGATAAGTGCTCATCAGGTATCAGTAGGGATTATCTAGGAAATGGCATAGCTGTTGATTTGTTTATTAAAAGGACAGATTTCTGGCTAAAATAATTATACCAATGTGAGAAGTATATTTCTTCCTGAAGTTTAAACCCTTGTAAATCCCTTTTGGCCAAGTTATCATCCCCTTTCATCTCATTGCCGTACATAGGCTTAACATACTGATTTCTCTATTCTGGGTATTGAAGGGAGTGGTAAAATATGCTGATGTTAGCTTTTCGTAGAGCATAAGGATATGTTTCAAAGGCTTATGTAGCCAGATGGTGCATCTGCATTCTACCTAAACACTTTGCAGTCTGCTCTTTAGCTAAGGTTTTTGCCAACAGAGATATTAGGAAACTGCCCTTCATAAAAATCAATAAGGCTTTAGGCATTCTGTTGAAATGTTGCACTGGATGGCATGTAACTGTATGACCTTAAACAGTCTAACAGCCTGTGTCATCTGACTTGTAGGTGCCAGAGTAAATGCCAAAGATAACAAGTGGCTCACTCCTCTGCACCGGGCCGTGGCCTCCTGCAGTGAGGTATGTGAATGTTCCTCCGAGTATGCAAAACACACAAATGTCGCGCAACATTTTTAAATTCTAAACCGTGTGGAACCTTAACCTACATGTGATGACTTCTTGCAGGAGGCTGTTCAGGTCTTGCTGAAACACTCTGCAGACGTAAACGCCCGAGACAAGAATTGGCAAACGCCGCTTCACATCGCCGCAGCAAACAAAGCTGTCCGCTGCGCCGAAGCCCTCGTCCCACTGCTCAGCAATGTGAATGTGTCCGATAGAGCCGGCCGGAGTGCGCTGCACCATGCAGCCTTCAGCGGGCATCTGGAGGTAAATTAAGCCTACATATTGTTTGATTCAGCTGTGAGCTTTTCTGACAGGCTTTAGTATTGATTTCGTTGTACCTTAATGGATGGAAATGGAAGCACATTTATATACCACTTGCTATACAAAACAGGACATGTAACTTTAAAGGGTCTGTGTTGACTATTTGGCTGCATTTTCTGATTTGTCTTTGTTTTGTTATAAAAGCATAAGCACTTAAGTGCTGTTCATATTGACACAGCAGGCTTGATAGGAGGTGAGTTTGCCTGGCTGTTATTATAAGCTCCTGATCTTCGTCTCTTACTGACAGGAAGTGCTTGCCTCATAAATGTGTAAACACAATGGGTATTGCAATACCAAACAAATGAACAATGGCTGCATTTTTGTCCATTTAAAAAGTGGGAAGTAAACCAATCAACATCCACATTTAGCTCTGTTGGCTACCTACAGTTAGCAGCTATGTCAGTAGCCATAGCTGTCATAACCACAACAAATTATTTGTATTTATTTGAGAAATTACACAACAGGTTGACAAACGTGTAGTAGGTTGTTCCTCTTGCTTTCAGAGTTGGTTGTTTGTATTTGTACCCATGGCATTTGGCATACGCTGTGGCCTATTCCTACTTTTAATTTGAAACAAATAACTAAACTGAGCTTTTGTTGTATGGAGAGTGAGAGGTGATGGTGATCAGCCTTCATATTTGGGAGTCATGCACAATTTCAAACACCATGATAAAGTCTGAAGAGGGAGAAGCCACAGCTCCTCAAACCATTGAGCTGGTTATAAATGAACCAGTCATAGTTTGTTGTGAAAATAAAGCATGTTTACACCATAATCTTCTTTCACTAATCGATGCATACTGACATAGTGGTCTGTCAGTCATGACTTTTGGTCACGTTCAAGGACTCGGCATGCAGAGTCGGTGCTTGTCCAATCACGTGCCTACATGCAAATGATTGCAGTAATATAATCTTGTGCAAATTATGTATCTTAGAAATAGAGAGGTCATGTCTAAGTGTTGCTGTGTATGCAAATCAAATGCATATAAGTTATAGTTCATGTACATTGATTAAAGCCTATGTGTGGTGTTCGACATAGGTACACTGCGTAAGTTATCAGTTTCATCCCTACTGACTTCCTCAGGTCTTTCAACCTCTGTTTGCTCAGCAATTTAAACAACGCTTTATAGCCTTGTGGAAACTCCTGAGATTAGTTTAAATCAAAGTAAACTTTAGGCATGTTTGTGGTGTAGAGCAGAGTATTAAGGCATTACGCACAATGTGTACACCATGGTTGTGTGGTGGTGCACTAACTGAAAGGCAGCTGAATAAGAAGTGGTCAGGTTGTAACTTCTCTTGACATTTTCCCTGACTGCTTTTTTTCCCTTCTCTGTTCCTGCTTTTAGATGGTGAGGCTCCTGCTCTCGAGAGGAGCAAACATCAATGCCTTTGACAAGAGGGACCGCCGTGCAATCCACTGGGCAGCATACATGGGTAATAAATCATCCACTGGCATTATTACATCTCTATGTAATGTGACGAGTTCACCTCATCTTGTGGTCAATACAAGTCAAGAATTATTAAAAGGTTTTTTAAATGAACACAAATGAATGAGTAATATCTTGACAGCATATTCATGGTATGAAATCATGCTCTCTTTATCCTCAGGACACATAGAGGTGGTAAAGCTGCTGTCATCTCATGGAGCCGAGGTGGCCTGCAAAGATAAGAAATCCTACACCCCTCTACATGCAGCAGCCTCCAGTGGAATGATCAGCGTTGTTAAATACCTCCTGGACTTGGGGGTGGATGTAAGTTCCACCCACCAGCTTGTTCTATACTCTGCAGACACTGATAGATCTGATCGGGAGAGAATTCATGTAATAACATAACCTGGCACTGTGCACTGTCTTAGATAATGACTAGGATTTGAATATTCTGTGTACAAACTGTGTGTTGGTGAGAAACAGGGATGTCATGATAACTCTGTCTTATCTTTGCGTCTAGATCAATGAGCCCAATGCTTATGGCAACACGCCCCTGCACGTGGCCTGCTACAACGGGCAGGATGTGGTGGTGAACGAGCTCATTGAGTGCGGCGCTAACGTCAACCACGTGAACGAAAAGGGCTTCACACCGCTTCATTTCACCGCCGCTTCACGCCACGGGGCGCTCTGTCTGGAGCTCCTAGTGTGTAATGGGGCTGATGTCAACATCAAGGTAAAACAAAAACACAGTTTTTCCTCTTGATATTTCAGCACTCATACCTTTAAAGAAGATGTGACCTGAGGCCTGTACTACGAAGCCGGTTAAACCTAACCTGGATATGTTTAAGTTACCCGGTTTACCTAATCCAAAACAAACGCGCTCTCGCTAAACTGTCCTACGACGCTGGTTATCAACTCGTTAACTCAAGCCAGCTTTGCCCTATCTAGTTATCAAATCAAGTTTTATTTATATAGCACATTTTTAAAACGAGTTTTGGTCGAGCCAAAGTGCTGTACATGCATATAGCAAACAGAAGACAATAAATCACAACAGCAAAAATAAATAAAAATCACAGGAAATGTCAGGAGTCGTGCTCCGCTCTGACTAGAAGGCCAGAGAGAAGAAGTGAGTCTTAAGTGTCGATTTAAAAACCCCTAGGGACTGGGCCGACCTCACATGGAGGGGCAGAGTGTTCCAGAGCCTGGGGCCAGCAGCTGCGAAGGCTCGGTTTACCTACCCCAGCGGCGAACCACTTAATCAGCAGCGAACCACTTCAACACGTGTATTTCGGTGTATTCATGGCATTCATTTTGTTATTCTACAGTATTGTTGTTTTATAGTTATTTGTTAATGTATACAACCCAATTTGTGTTCTTTGAAATTGAAAAGGATATCGCATTGTGTTTGTGTTTGTGTGTCCGGTTGACTTAATCCAAAACAAACCCGCTCTCGCTAGACTGTCCTACGACGCTGGCTATCAACTCGATTGCTCAAGCCAGCCGTGTCCTATTTAGTTAGGTGCGCATTCACATAAAATGGGTGGTATCTGGAGCATTCGACCAATCACAAACATGGAGAAGCGTACTGACAGCGCAGCGTCATACTTCCTGAATGAAAAGTCACTATAATATTAGTAAAATATGAAGAAGTTAAACTTTAAACATCAATGACTTAAACACTTTATCCAGGATCAAAGCCACATAGCTGCACCTGCAAGGTGAATACAGCTGGTAACAGAAAAAGTGTTTGAATGCGTACATTAACAGGTTTATGATATGCTCCGTCTAAGACTGGATCAGGCTTTAATTACATTTGACTCGAGTGTTTCGTCAACTTAATGTGTTGCTTAAAATAATACTTCTGCATACAGTATGTGACACTGTGAGTGCACAGCCAGATACGGCTCAGCTGACTCAGATAAGGAGATATATGATACATTATGATGTGATATGAATGATAATGGGACACATCGACGTCTGCACTCAGTGCCGCGGACTGTAGGCAACGTAATGTTACTTTGATCCGGTTACTTATGTTGTGGCAGATATTTAATTAAGCTTTCTTAACATAATAGTTATAATAGTCAGATTGCTCTCAAGATGGAAGGTGATATTCTATTCATTTTCAAGTTCACACAGTCGGTGATTTTGGCCGGCCGTCTTTCCTGTAACGACAGTTTAAATTGTATTTCCTCCGCACACTGAGCTCTGATTGGTCAGCAGGTGGTGCTTTCACTGAGTTGATCTCTTATCCTGGAACCTATCCTGCTCCGGAGCAGGCTAGCCGCTCAGCATAAGTTATCTAGCCCGCTAAAAAGTGAACCAGCTTCGTAGGACCGGAAATCCCTGAAGTTAGCTTGCTAAACGAAAATCCTGATTCGTAGTATAGGCCCCAGGTTAGCCGCCCAGCATAAGTTACCATGGAGATCTAGCCCGCTAAAAAGTGAACCAGCGTCGTAGGACCGGAAAGCCAGAGTTTTCCCTGAAGTTAGCTCGCTAAGCGAATATCCAGCTTCGTCGTACAGGCCTCTGGGAATGCTGATACTTAATAACAGGCACTCCTCTCCCATATACAGATCAGTAGTTGCAATGATGTTACCAATGTTACTTGTAACAGTAAACACAAAACCTGAGAATGTGTGGTTAAGAGTTGAGTTGCCTAGCCCCACTTGTTGCTTGTGTTTGAAACCAAGTGTTTGTGTTAGTGTTATTGCTATTTTACTTTGCCTTTTTTTTTTTTTAAAGGCCATCATTTGAGTGTTTTTTTTACTTCCAATACTTGTTAAATCCTATGTTTTGTAGGGGAATAGCACATTTAGAAAAGTAAATTAAGGACCTATCTTTTTAATTGGCTTATAATTTGCGGCAATTGTAATGTTTTAGTAGTATCACTGTTCATGTTTTATGGTTTAGTGATATAAATCTTTCTGTTTTTGTTATACCTTTTAATTATGTTCCTCACTTGTTATTGTCATTTTCTGTCATAAAGCACTTTGGGCTGCGACAAGCATGAAAGGTGCTATATAAATAAAGTGTATTATTATTATGTTGTGATATTGACATATTTGTATTTCTCTCCAGAGCAAAGATGGTAAGACCCCCCTCCACATGACAGCCATCCACGGGAGGTTTTCTAGGTCTCAAGCAATCATTGAGAATGGTAAGCTCTACAAAAAAAAAGAAAGATCTGCCTCGCTGGCTTTATTTCTCACGCTGGACTGAAGGCCCAACCTGCCTCCCAGCGAAACTCCGGCTGTGTGCTTACTTTCCTCTCTTTTATTTCTGAAGGTGCTGAGATTGACTGTGAAGATAAGAAAGGAAACACACCACTGCACATTGCAGCTCGATACGGGCACGAGCTCCTCATCAACACCCTTATCACCAACAGAGCTGACACTGCTAAGTAAGTGAGCCTGTCTGCCCTTTATCAGCAACTTCACACATCCTACAGTGGTGCATCTTTCCAAAGCATAGATGTAATGTCTGTTGTGCAACTTGTATAGATTATTCTGTACTATTAATAGGCGCTTTCCTGCTCTTACTTCAGCAGCATTGATTTTTCAATTGATGCTTAACAAATTAACATGGGTGTCTTTTTCAGGCGAGGGGTTCACGGTATGTTCCCTCTGCACCTGGCCGCTCTCAGTGGATTCTCTGACTGCTGCCGGAAGCTGCTGTCTTCAGGTGAGCAACACTTTATGCATTCAGTGACAAATGACGCAAGGTTCTTAAACTGTGCAACATCTGTACCGTTCAACCTCATATGCCGAATCTTTCTTTTATAATGCTTTTACTCTTCTGCAGGGTTTGATATTGATACTCCTGATGACTTTGGAAGGACCTGTTTACATGCTGCTGCTGCTGGGGGGTGAGTACAAGACAAATGAATATTGTTTTTAATATTACATGTAAGTGTTAAGATGTAGTTCCATGACTTGGTCCATTGTTAAGATGTAGTTACATGACTTGGTTCTTCTTCTTCTTCTTCTTCTTCTTCTTCTTCTTCTTCTTCTTCTTCTTCTTCTTCTTCTTCTTCTTCTTCTTCTTCTTCTTCTTCTTCTTCTTCTTCTTCTTCTTCTTCTTCTTCTTCTTCTTCTTCTTCTTCTTCTTCTTCTGTAACAAAATCATGATTATATCTATCATCTCATCACCTTGTGAACCTCTCTCACCCCTCAGAAACCTGGAATGTCTCAATCTTCTCCTCAACACGGGGGCAGACTTCAACAGAAAGGACAGCTTTGGCAGGTTTGTAGTATTATTATTATTATTATTATAGTTTTGCACAAAGAGTTTGAACGCTCATCGTTCCTCGGTCAAATTTGAAGAGGGAACTGAGCTTTGTTTGCTTTTCCAGGACCCCTCTGCACTACGCTGCTGCCAACTGTAACTACCAGTGCCTGTTTGCTCTGGTGGGCTCTGGGGCCAGCGTCAATGACCTAGACGAGCGGGGGTGCTCTCCTCTGCACTACGCCGCTGCCTCTGACACAGATGGAAAGTAAGTAATACGGGTGTCTGTGTGGGAGGCGGGTCAAGTTTATGTTTTTTTTTTAGCTGCCGAGTAACAGTTGAAGACTTGAAAGAGGATGTTGCTTCCTTGACTACAGCCTCTCTGTTGTGTCTGCAGGTGCCTGGAGTATTTACTGCGAAATGATGCAAATCCAGGGATCCGGGACAATCAGGGCTACAATGCTGTGCACTACGCCTCGGCATATGGACACCGCCTCTGTCTGGAGCTGGTGAGAACTTCCCTCCAGAGAGCACCATGCATAACAACCAGCACCTAATTCTGTGTTGCTATATTGTAATAATGTTTAATGCTTTGCTCCTTGTATCTCTCTTTGTCACAGATTGCAAGTGAAACACCTCTAGATGTGGTGAGTTACATTTGTATAGTTGTATGTATTCTGTTCTGCTTTGTGATGGTTATGTAAGATAGATAGATAGATAGATAGATAGATGGATGGATGGATGGATGGATGGATGGATGTATAGATAGATAGATAACAATTAAACTGAAAATGAAAAATATATGAAATATAAACAATAGAAAATATTATATTAGAAAATGTCCAAAATACTACAGTAGCATACTGTATATACATTTGATGGTATATAATGTACAGATATACAGAACATAAATTGTTCATGGATATTAAAGGAAGGAGAAACTCAAACTGCTCATGTAGCAGTGAGTAACTCACTGTCTGACGAAGATCTCTGTTAGATAGAAATATAGATTTTGCTTGGAGCTATCAGTGTAGTGTGCAGATGTATTATCTTACGTTCTCCTTCAGAACAGGCCAAAGTGCCATGCATATCTATAGTACCATTATTTTTACAGCTAGATGATTATATGTGGAGGTTGTTCTAACTTGTGTACCTGGTTTGTTCAGCTAATGGAAACCTCAGGGACAGACATCTTGAATGACTCCGATGTCAGAGCACCAATCAGCCCTCTGCACCTTGCTGTGAGTGGATCCTCCTTATTGTCCTTATTATGGCTTTATCCTTAATCTCATATTATTTATGTTAACTTGTTTACGGCGAATTCGTCTTTTAGGCATACCACGGTCACCACCATGCCATGGAGGTTCTTGTGCAGTCTCTGCTGGATCTGGATGTGAGAAACAGCCAAGGGCGCACCCCCCTAGACCTGGCTGCCTTCAAGGGCCATGTGGAGTGCGTGGACGTCCTCATCAACCAGGGAGCCTCCATCCTGGTCAAAGACTTCACCTTGAAGCGAACCCCCATCCACGCAGCAGGTAAGGACTAGGAGTGGCTGACTGAATGAGTTTGTTAACAACTTTCAGATATGCAGTATAAAATAATACATAGGGTAATTATTCACTCTTATTTGCTGCAGTAATGTGTTTTGTTCATTTGTTTTTTTGTTTTGTTTTGTAGCCTTTATTTAACCAGGTGAAAGCCCCTTGAGATCAAAAGATCTCTTTTTCAAGGGTGACCTGCAGGACATTAGTTACACATGTAACATAAAAACAACAGAACAACAATAAGGATGACAACATAATGTACAGGGTACAGTTTACAAAACTCTATTTACAGTGACAGGTACCATGAGTATCAAACAGCATGTCACCCAGCCGAGTTTTAAAATGATGCAGGGGAACCAAAGTGCTCAGTTTTAAACAGGTTTGCAGACTGTTCCAATTTAGTGGAGCTGCACATCTAAAAGCTTTCTTCCCTAAGACAGTCCTAGCACTTGGCACATTTAATAAAACAACATCATGAGATCTCAGGCAAAACGTACTTTCAATTCGTCGAGAGATCAGAGAGCAGATATAAAAAGGTAGTTTACCCAACATGGCTTTATAAATGAACATGTACCAATGACTGAGCCTCCGTACAGTTAGTGAAGGCAGACCTGCCTTAGCATACAGGGTACAGTGATGAGTAAGTGCTTTACAGTTAGTAACAAATCTCAGAGCACTGTGATACGCAGCATCTAACTTTTCCAGGCAATGGGCAGGTGCATTCATATACCGTACTTTTCGGACTATAAAGCGCACCTGCATATAAGCCGTCTGTCTGTCCGTCTGTCTTGCTCTCTCTGTCTCTCGGTTCCACTTTTATTTTGGCGCGCTACCTGTCTCACTCTTTTCCGGCCTCCAGCTTTTCCTGCTGGAGCCCGCCGCTTAAAGGTGGGGGGCGCGGACCGGTCATAGAGCCCATAGTGTTAAAGGTGGTTAATTTTACCTGTAAAATCCATAGATTTAGGAGGTTCCCTGGTGGCCGTTAGCTGTACCAAAAAAATGGGGGGGAAAGTCGCGGCTTATAGTCCGAAAAGTACGGTATATCAAATCACCATAGTCCAGCACAGGTAAAAAGGTCACAGTGACTAGCCTTTTCCTGGCTTCAAATGAGAAACAGGACTTGTTTCTGTAGAAGAAACCTAGTCTAACCCTCAGCTTTTTAAGCAGATTAGTGACCTGAAGTTTAAAAGTAAGACAATCATCAAGCCAGATACCAAGGTATTTGTAACAGGCAACAACTTCAAGTTTTGTTCCTTGCGTAGTTACAATATCAAAAACAGGCTCTGGTGTCTTTTTTGCTTTTGAAAAGAGCATTACCTTGGTTTTATCCACATTTAAAAGAAGCTTTAATTCAGAGAGCTGAGTCTGAATAGTGTTAAAAACAGTCTGTAATTTAACAACAGCCTCCTGAATGGAGGGACCTGCACAATACATTACAGTATCATCCGCATAAAAATGTAAAGTAGCTTCATCCACATTATCACCTAAACTGTTAATATATATGGAGAATAAAAGTGGTCCTAAAACAGAACCTTGTGGTACACCATTAGAAATGTTTAACCACTCAGAAGACAGTCCATCAAAATGAACACATTGGGACCTTTCAGAGAGGTAGTTCACAAACCACCCCACTGGAAGGCTGGATATGCCAATACTGGCTAGCCTCTGCTTTAAAATGCGATGATCAACGGTGTCAAACGCTTTGGAAAGGTCAATAAACAGAGCTGCACAACTCTGCTTATTATCTAAAATACTAGTAATGTCATTTACCACTTTCATTGTCGCAGTGATGGTGCTGTGTTTCTTTCTGAATCCTGACTGATGCTTAGACAGGATATCATTTATACATAAAAACTCCTTTACCTGTTAACTCACAAGGCGTTCAAGCACCTTTGCCAGAACTGACAATTTAGAGATTGGCCTATAGTTATTTAAAATAGTTGCCTCCCCTCCTTTCAGTAAAGGCAAGACATAAGCAGACTTCCATACTTTTGGAATTGTATTTGTGCTGAGGGAGAGGTTAAAAAGAGAAGTAAGAGGTGGAGCAATAAAATCTGCAGCCATCTTTAAAAAGAAAGGTTCTAAGTTGTCCGGGCCAGCCGGTTTCCTAGGATCTAACTTGGATAAGGCTTCATGAACAACATTGACCGTAAAAGGAGTAAAACTGAAAGGGTTTTCCAGACCACATTGTTCAGAGTCACGGATTGGGGTGTTCACAGAAGCAGAGTTAGTCACAGAATCAAACATAGAACCGCAGGACACAAAGTGCTCATTAAAGCAATTTAGCATAGTAGCCCTGTCCGATATAGAGCCAGGTAAGGCACGGAGGTAGCTCATTACGGATCTCACCGGTGGATATCGATTTTATTGCTTTCCAACATTTCCTAGGATTATTTAGGTTTTCTGTGGTAACTGACAAATAGTACTTCGACTTTGCCATTTTGACATTTGAAGTGAAGCTATTCCTTAGCTGCCTAAAACGCAGCCACTCTACCTCTGAGCCTGAGCCTAGCCTTTGCCCAAGCCTTGTTTCTCTCATGAAGGAGACTGGACAGTTCAGCAGAAAACCAAGGATTGTCTCGTCCCTTTACTCTAAATGTACGCAGGGGTGCATGTCTATCAATGATCTCCATAAAACCAAGATAAAAATAAGACCATGCGGTTTCTACATCAGCACACAGATCGATTTTACCCCAATCAAAATCAAACAGATCATGCACAAAACCCTGCTCCACAAAATGTTTTTTGTCTCTCTTGATGATAATACGAGGTTTAACCTTTTGGACCTTAGTGTCCCTAATTGTGGCTACAACACAGTGATCGCTCAGATCATTTGCAAATACTCCCACAGATGAATATTTATGGGGAACATTAGTTAAAATTAGATCAATTAGGGAGGATTTATTAGGGGACTTAATATTTGGGCGAGTAGGACTGTCAACAATCTGAGTAACATTTAAAGAGATACAAAGGTTTTTAAAATCCTCTGACACTGCAGTTAACCAGTCCCAGTTTAAATCTCCAAGTAGCACTATTTCCTTGTAGTCTAGTTGTGATAAAAGATTTGCTAGTGAAGACAAGGAGTCTTTGACAGCTGAGGGGGGTCTGTAACAACTCACCACCATAACCTGTTGACCCTTTGCCACTTCTATATTTATGGCTAAAAATTCAAATTGCTTACTGATAGATTTGGAAACTAATGTGGATACACTGAACTTATTCTTAACATAAATGGCAACGCCACCACCTTTATTAGGCCGGTCAGTACGATACACATTAAAACCATTTAAGGCAATGTCAGAGGCCAAAATAGACTTGTTTAGCCATGTTTCTGATAAGACAATTACGTCAGCGTCAGTCGATTTTTTTATTTGTAAAGCCCATAAATGTTACTTTCTGTTTCTGTCTATAGACTTCTTGCACAATTTTTTTTATTTGAATTTTTGTATTTTAGTATGTTGCATCGTTGGACATGTGACATTAAAACCTTTGAATCTTGAATCTTTTGTTTTTAAAGTTGCCTTTATAAATAAAGTTCATCATTATTATGACTTTACTAATGGACTGTGTCTGTCTTTCCCCGCAGCTACGAATGGTCATTCAGAATGTTTGCGTTTGCTGATTGGAAATGCTGATCTTCAAAGTGCAGTAGATATTCAAGATGGGAATGGACAGTAAGTGAACGTTTCGTCTGTGATCTTCGTTTTTTCCACCAGTGTTAGAAACTAATTGCTGACATTTTTTCTCTGTTCTCTCTCAGAACCCCCTTGATGCTGTCAGTGCTGAGTGGACACACAGATTGTGTCTATTCTCTACTAAACAAGGGAGCCAAAGTAGAAGCCAAAGATAAGTGGGGCAGGACAGCCCTGCATAGAGGAGTAAGAACATCTTACCATTCTTACATACACAGTTTGTTTTAAACGCTTCTATGATTTTAAAGGTCTCCTATCATGCAAAATGCACTTTTTGATGTCTTTTATACATAAATACGTGTCCCCGGTGTGTCAGGGAACTCACAAAGTGTCAGAAAACAAAACCCTCTCTCTTTTCCTCCGTACCCAAATCTCTCAAAACGGGGCTACAACGGAGCTGATCCAGATTTGCTGCCGATGTGACGTAATATTGGAAATGTGGACTGGCTATACACCCACAGCCCTATCAGAAACGTTGCTATCAGAAATAATGCGCGACGTGTTTTGGACCTAATATGGTCTTTGTTTGCAAGCATCGCTAACACTCAGAGCTAACCTGTGCTGGAGAGAGTATGTGTAAAGAAGCAGGATGTAAAAAGGTACTCGCCTTGTGGTAAACCCGCAAGAGAAAGAAACACTTCATAGACAGGTTTTTAATATATTTTTATATATCTGAGACCTATAATGTATGCCTAAAAATAGTATAATAGGAGACCTTTAAGTTTGGTGACGTTTTTTGTGTTTTTGTACTTAGCATTCTTTCTCCCTATGATTGTTTATATGTTTGAAACTGTGCCTGCCTTTTTGTCTTTGCAAGAAATTAAATCTAAACATGTTGTCAGCTCTCGTATGTAAGTCGCTTTGGATAAAAGCAAATGACATGTAATCAAACTATGTGAAATGCAGTACCATACAGGATATGAAGAGTCAACGGTAACCCCACTAAGGCGTACTGTTCTCTGTCCACAGGCGGTGACCGGTCATGAAGAAAGTGTGGAGGCCTTGCTTCAGCACAACGCCAGTTTCCTGGTGCGAGACTGTAAAGGGCGCACACCGGTCCACCTGGCAGCGGCGTGTGGACACATTGGGGTACTGGGAGGCCTGCTGCATGCTGCCCAATCAGTGGAAACACTCCCTGTCTTAACAGACAACCAAGGCTACACCCCACTGCACTGGGCCTGCTACAATGGTACAGAGATGAGGGGTTTGAAATCCTCCATGGAAAACATTCAATACAGTTATGAATATGTATATTTAGCAATATATGCCTTTTTTCAAAAAGAAACAAATTGGTCAAAAGAAGCACTTGACGATGACAACATACATTTTTCATGTTTGGTCTTCATGTCGTTTTTCATGCAATGTCTTACTGCACTCGAGGCTCAATTCTCACACATGTTGATGAGGACAAATGTTTCAAGAGAGCCCTGATTGTAAGCACCTTGTGATAAAGGCTGATGTGGTTAATGTTTTCTTGTGTGCAGGTCACGATACGTGTGTGGAGGTTTTGCTGGAGCAAGAGGTTTTTCACAAGGCTGAAGGCAGCTCTTTCAGCCCCCTCCACTGCGCTGTGTAAGCTCTTGAGCCGTCTTCTTCTTTTTTGATCGGTGCATGCAAAGACATAACCTCCAACGGATGAAGTAATTGTGCTCCTTTCCTCTTTCTTTAGAATCCATGACAACGAAGGGGCTGCTGAGATGCTGATAGACACTCTGGGCCCTGCCATTGTCAATGCCAAAGACAGTAAAAACAGGTATATACATTCATATAAAGACAAGTGCAACTGACTCAACATTTGTTTAACTTTATTTAAAATTCAGCTCATAAATAGGATGGCTCTGATAAAAAAAACGTACCCTTGTTCTGATGTTATTGTTGCAGGACCCCACTACATGCAGCAGCCTTCACTGACCATGTGGAGTGTCTCCAGCTGCTGCTGAGCCACAACTCTCAGGTCAACAGTGTGGATGCTGTAGGGAAGACCCCGCTCATGATGGCGGCTGAAAATGACCAGGCCAACGCTGTCGGTATGAATGCTTCTCTAGCTTAACGCCTTGAATGGAAATCAACTGTCAGGTGTACAAATCAATGCTGTATTGTGTACCTTCAATTTGCTTCCATATTTCACTTGTAGAGCTGCTGGTGAGCAGTGCGAAAGCAGATCTCACTCTGCAGGATGCTGTGAAGAACACTGCACTTCATCTCGCCTGCAGTAAGGTTCGTATTGCCATATGGTGGCACTGTTCCTACATTCTCCAGCAGCAAATATGCTGCATGTTTCTGCACCCAAGTGTTGAATTACCATTGTAACATTTTATTTACAGCACCATTATCCGATGTGGTTTGTTGTTTATATTTACCATGATGTTACTGTTTTCTACAGGGACATGAAACCAGTGCCTTGTTGATATTGGAGAAGATTACAGACCGAAACCTCATAAATGCTACTAATGCCGCCTTACAGACGTACGTATCACTTGTGTTGCTTTAGTGTCTTGTCTCTTCTGCATCTGAGCATTGGATTTCACTGGTGGTGTGAGTGTAATATTACTGTGGGCATTTAAATTATTAATGCAGATTCCAATCGTAAAATATTGACTTTCCTATCAGCACATGGGTAGTTAAAGCACTTACTTTTGTAAACTGTTTTCCTGTGTATATAACCTTTGTTGTTCAAATGAAAAAGTGTTGTTAAATTGTTAAATCCTTTTTCTTTTTTTAGGCCTCTACACGTGGCTGCAAGAAATGGTTTAACTGTGGTGGTCCAAGAGCTTCTTGCAAAGGGAGCCAGTGTACTTGCAGTCGATGAAAACGGTAAATTCACAATGTTATTTTTCTCTTTATCGATGCCATCACCTTTCATATCTGGTTTTTCACATTACATCAGGAACTTGCACCTAAACATAAACACTAATAGACACAACAGGATCAGAAATGATTGCTTACCTAGAGCAAAAAAGCCCTTACAAATGTACAAATGTTATTATCAAGTTTGGGTAATAACAAGCAGTAAAACATACTGAGTCAGGTATTATACGGATTTTCAAGATCAGCCTCATAGAAATGTTCAAATTCATGATTTTACGTAATTTAAATTGGGAAATCCCGATAAATAATTTAACAGATGTAACACCAATTCTAGAAACTGTGTCTTCCTGTTAGATAATGTATGTGACACTGTCATTGTTTCGCAGGTTACACACCCGCCTTGGCTTGTGCCCCCAACAAAGATGTGGCAGACTGCCTAGCCCTCATCCTGGCCACCATGATGCCTGTGTCCCCCTGCGCCCCGGCCCCCACCCTCCCTTTCAGTGCCATTAACCATTACACCACCAGCCCCTCCAAGAGCATCACCTTTGACAGTCTGCCCGCGCTGCGCGACGAGCACAGCTCCTACTGCAGCTTCAACAACATCGGCCATCAAGACGGCCCCTATAAGGAAGAAGAGCTCAATGACTCGGACTCAGAGACGTACTGAGGGACAGGAGGAAGCGATAAATGCATAAACACACACACTGTGTCTTAAAAAAAAATCACCCACCGCCAGCTTGGGAGGGCAGAAGTAGAAAGAAAAAGCCCCCACAGGAGCCTTAAGAGCCCCCCACCCAACGAGAGAGCAAGAGAGGGAGGAGGTGCAGCAGGCTGGCCCACACTCATCCCGACCTCATGCAGCACCAGGTGTCCTTCAGCTGATACTGGACCTCAGTGACCGCTGCTTTACCAAAACTGACTTCTTGAGTGCTAAAACTGTACGTACTTGTTGGGCGGACAGCGACTTTTGTACGGCAATAACATGCTGAAGAGGAATGGTAGCACTTCTCCAAGAGCTAAACTGACAGGGACCAAAAGACATGGATGCATTTTAACCAAGTTTCGACTGTGTAAATGAGATTGTGAAATCTTGGGTTTATTGGTTGGCGGCGGGGGGGGGGTGATGCCAGTTTTCATTTTGGGGATTTCTTGATGCGATGGAGAAAATTGACACAAGTTGCACACTACATCCGTCAGAATGCACTTGTCCTTCAAGTCTGTAAGTCATACAGGCGTGGAAAATCATTTTTTTTTTTTTTCTTTTTGATCAACATTTTAATATAGCCATGTCCATGTCTTAAACTCCTTATCCTCTAGGAAGAAAACAAGTCTGATTTACTGACCTTAAAAACATTTGATATGTGCACCAGGTTCTTTTTAAGTTGATCAACCATACCTTTGTATATTGACCTGTCCATTGCGGTTTAGTCTTTCAAGAATAAATTATTTGTGTAATTTCAGTTCCTATTTATGTGTTCATTTCGTGCCTTCATTAGTTACTGAGAAAAGGTGAGTTTGTTGAGGCAGCTGTGAGAGTACAGTGATGCGCACTAGGTAGGTAATGAAACATTTCGAAGAATCACTGTACTGAGGTATCTGAGGCTCAGCATTGTGAGAAGAAACACTGTAAAACCAATGATAGGACAGCGTTTGATTTTCTTGTTTGAATGAATTTGCTCTTATATTAGTCAATGTTTGTTGACAGGTTTTGCTTGCTTTAACTTAAAAAAAAAGAAACCACTCGATTCAACCATGTTTCAGATCTCCCCATTTATGTCTGTTTTCCCGTTTAAAAATCCTTTTAACTGGAAATATGTACAATACATTTGCTAGTTTCTTTAGAAAGGAACAGGTGTTTTTCTTCTTTTCCTTGCTTTTTCTCGAAGAGGGATGAATCTAGCATGTATATAGAAATTATAACTGTGAATTCAACTCTCCGATGAATTCTTTCAGTACTGAGATTGCTGTATATTTTATGAGTAATAAAGAAATGAGTTATTTAATAATGAGCATGAGTTTCATTGAGTATTGTGTTGTATTCCTTTCAATAAAAGACACATTGAAAGCAGTTTAACAGACCAGTTTAGATTTCACAGCAGGAAAAGCACAGATTTAGCTAACATTGCCATGTTGTTAAGGGATACATAATGTTATAAATACCACCTTTTGCTTTTAGTATTTTAGTTTGTCATCAAGTTTGCGGTAAATAAAGACCTGAGACAAATAATTATCTATAGCTTATTTCCCAGGCACAGTATCTATACAAAGTTCACTAAAATGTAACAAATGCATATTTTTCTAAACCTATTTGTGTATTTTAACGATGTGAAGTGACTTTGGTAGCGCTGCACTGTAAAACGGAATATTTTATATTTATATATGTCGTGTCGGTGTTGCACTTTGTGGACGGTCCCTGCCCACAAGTCGAAACCGTGAATATCTTGTTTACTTTACTGAATTAGGAAAGCCCTCTATAACGCTAGTTTGATCAATATAGGCTCAGAGGGCATTAATGCTTCTCTTGTAATTCCAACGACATCTCAAAACCTTTATCTATCATCAAGTGTCTTTTACCATACGAGGGCTTTTGTTTTGAAATTACATTACATTGAATTTAGCTGACGCTTTTCTCCAAAGCGACTTACAATAAGTACATTCGACCAGGAAGATACAACCTTGAAGAAAACAGAATCATATAAGTACATCAGGTTTCAGAGAGCCAAACATTTCAAGTGCTACTCAACTGGCTTTAGATAAGCCAGTCCTTTATTAGTATATAAGTGCTTTGTTAGCAGTTATTTGTTAGGAAATGACTTCCGAGAGTGTCGCACCTCCTCTCGCTCAAAGATGTAGTTAATTTAGTAATTTAAAAAGCAAAAACAAAACATTGCAGTTGTTTTTCTCTTCACTAGTTCAACCAGACATATGTGTAATGCTATTGTGTGATGTCAAGCGTAGTGTCTCCCGTGATTGGCTTACAACCCGGAAGCGTTGCATATTCCAGGGGCAGATAGAAGCAAACAAGCAGATAGCTTGTTACTGTAGTTGCGACAGTTTATGACAGTTCTGGCCTCAGTTCATCTCTGCAGCTACACAACAGAGTCATAACATAAGTCGTGTCTAACTGAGCAGCAATGGACGAAGTGACAGGAGCTCAGCTTATTGCCGAGTCCCTAAAGGCTCAGGTAAGACAGTTCAAAAATAAATGACTGATTTAGAAAGTTCTAACTTCTTATTGTAAGCTTTCCGTTTACTGAGCAGCGGTTTCTGAAATGAACTTTAACAATGTAACCACGCGTGAAAAAAGTGTGTCAAAGTTCAAGTGTTGCGCAGTCAAGTCTAAGCATTAACTTTAAATACAATGCAGTTATTTTTCTTATCACATTGCCTCTTAAAAGTCTTATGTCGGTGTGGTTTTGTTTCTTCATTTCTTCGTGCAGAAAGTGGAGTACATGTTTGGGATAGTCGGTGTTCCTATCATAGAAGTGGCCATGGCTGCTCAGGCTGCAGGGATCAAATATATTGGAATGCGCAACGAACAAGCGGTAAACCAGGGCCGTATTCACCATATACATTGGGGGACACACATCCCCCCCAATATTCAGATACACTCAAAATGTCCCCCCCAATAAATAGCAAAAAAAAAAAAGTTTTTATTTTTTATTTAAATAAAATTGCTATTCTATGACTTCTTTATTTTGGTTATTTGTATACTTGAAAATCTATATTTTCTGTTATTGTGAGCTTCACCAAAATGATATTTCTTTTCATATGTAAATTGGTTCCTTATTTTGTACCCGCGGGTGTATTTCGCTGTTGCACGTCTGAGTCCACCTTCAGTTAGCTTGATGCTCCAAGCAGGTCAGTCATGTTTTAATTTGCCCTCCATCAGTTCTGGTATCTTTTCTAGTTAGCCCTAAAGTAATCTATATTATTTTATTTCGTAATGGTAATGTTAATGAACCCTCCGGTTTAGCTTCTTTGTGTAAGTAACTTGTAGTTCTGATGTTAAAACCGAACTTTTCAGGAATAGTAGCTAACTAGCTGTGGGCTAGCTGGTTTCAGTTGTTAGCCAGGGTTTGGCGGGCTAGTGTCAGTATATAATATAGATATCAATATAGATGTTTTTAAAGTAAATTCAGATTGAACATAGTAAAAAAATGTAAATGATAGTGTCCGTGCAAAAAATAAACCATTACTTATTGTGAAAACCACCCTTGAATGATGGGATAGTAGACTAAAAGCTTTAGGAATCCAAACTATAACATATAATAAGTACCCTGTATCAAGATTGATGCAAAACAAGTATTTCCAAGGCACACCTTTATATGATCATTATAGTTATACAAAATAAGAGAATAACAGAATAACAGGTATGAAATCATTCCAACTCATACTACAGTTTAAAAAGGGAGTGATTTGTAAAATATGCATAAAGAAAAAGTAAATCTGTTCAGTTCTGTTTCACATGGGTGTTGTTGAGATGTATCCATAGATTTAGTCCCTAATGTTGCTCTCAAAGTGCACCAGATTGATGCTTTTAACTTCAACATTTAAAAATAAAATCTTCCCGGGGGAGCATGCCCCCCTAGAGGAGGTTAGGTCCCCCACCCGCCCACACCCCCCATCAAATTGTCCCACCCACATTGAGGATGCTTCCTACACCCATGCCTGAGACACAGTTTCGTGACTATTGTTGTGTTTTGCCCCCACGGGCAGGGGCATGGGGTTTAACAGGTTTTAAAGTATCCAATGTGTTAGTGATTTTTTATGTATTTTCCTTTAGAATGGCAGGAAATTAGTATTCACATTTTTATTGAATTTTTGGTCCCCCCCAATGTTGACTCCATGAATACGGCCTTGCGGTAAACACTTATTATTCTGCTACACTGCATTTATAATCCTCAACAACACAATCATATTTTAATATACCATCATTTATGTCACACAACAGGCGTGCTATGCAGCATCTGCCACTGGATACCTCACTGGGAGGTAAGGTAATAGTAACTGAACAGAATCATGGAAGGAGATGGATGTCTCTTACATGTTGCTGTTTGTTTCCAGACCAGGTGCCTGTCTGGTGGTGTCTGGACCGGGACTCATTCATGCTCTGGGTGGAATGGCCAATGCTAACGTGAACTGCTGGTATGCCCTCACAAACTGATACTGATGCAGATTGCAGTGTAAAATTCTTAATATTTATCCTTTCTAATGTGTTTGCTTTTCGCAGGCCGGTGGTTGTTATTGGAGGCTCCTCAGATCAAAACCAGGAAACAGCAGGAGCTTTTCAAGAATTTCCTCAGGTAATGCACACTTTTAATGTGGATGTTTGTCCACCGATGCTTCATTGAATTGAAACGTTTTATTTTGTATTTGTTGGTAGGTGGAAGCATGTCGCCTTTATAGCAAGTTCTCTGCCAGACCCAGCAGTCTGGAAGCCATCCCTTCAGTGATAGAAAAGGTGACATACCGGCTTATTGTTGCACTCTCTTACATTTGTTTTATTTAGTACAGCAGACTAAGTAAAGTATCTCAAAGTTGGATGATATATTTTTTAATCTGTTTCTTATAGGCAGTCCGGACCAGTATGTATGGGCGTCCAGGTGCCTGTTATGTGGATATCGCTGGGGACATGGTCAATGCTAAAGTGGACAGGAGCCAAGTCAGGTAGGCTGTCATTTTTGCTGTTGATTGTTTTTCTGCATAGTATCACTTCTCTGATTACAGATGTGTGTTTGTCGTGCAGAGTTGTATCCTGCTGTCCATCTCCCCCAGTGAGTTTGGCTGACCACAGTGCAATCACAGAAGCCGTATCTGTCTTGAAAGCAGCTAAAAGACCGTTAATCATCATCGGCAAAGGTTACCTCAAAGGAAACATTCTCACTCTAGAAACCCCATGTTTTCTATATGACTCGTGAATCAGAGTTGATCTTCAGATAAGTCATGATAACATGAGTATTGATGCCCAACAGGAGCAGCCTATGGCCGAGCAGAAACGTCTCTGAGGGAGTTTGTGGAAATGAGCGGTCTGCCATTTCTGCCCACCCCCATGGGGAAGGGGGTCCTTCCTGATGATCACCCCAACTGTGTGGCTGCTGCCCGCTCCAGGTCAGCCTCCTTTAACTATAGGAATATGCAGGCATCAAAAAGTTTAAATGCATTCATTTGAGCCAATATTATTATTATTATCATAAAGGAAAATGTCATTACTTATAAATAAACACATGTATCCCAATGTATATATATTCATTTTAATGTACAATTTTTGTTTTAACTCAATAGTGCCCCACCTCGTCCTCTTTTCTTTCTCAGAGCTCTTCTCCAGGCTGATGTTGTGCTTCTGCTTGGAGCCAGGTTGAATTGGATGCTGCATTTTGGTCAGCCACCTAGATTTGACCCCGATGTCAAGATCCTTCAGGTTTGAAAATGAGCAATGGCTAAATTGTCTATTTGTGGAAAATCAGTTTTGCCTCTGACACCACCACTAATGTTAGAAATACCTCACTGGTAAAAACAAAAAGCAAGTGAAAATATCTTAATATTGTCGTGCAAGTGCAGTTAATTTGTTTTCTTGAGCCATATCTCCTCCACGTGTGCTGTGATAACAAGAGTGTGCTCTTTGTGCAGGTTGACCTTTGTCCTGAGGAGATGGGAAACAATGTGAGGCCGGCTGTTGCTCTCCTGGGAGACATCAACGCTATTGTCACACAGGTAACTACAACTCAGCGGGCCCACATACTCTTTCTGATGAATCCCTCTCCTTTGTGTGCTTATGTTTGTTGTGCATTAAATATATCCTTACAGCTCATATGTGTGTTTGTGGAAATGTCTTTGATTCTTTGTTTGTGTGCTTGTTTTTCAGCTTCTGGAAGGCGTACATAAAGATGGCTGGAAATATCCCTCTGACGCAGAGTGGTGGGGCACACTGAAGGACAAAATTGCAGCTAATGCAAAAATATCCAAGGTGAATTTAGACTCCATTTTGAATGATAATGTTGCTCACCTTGTTTTTCATATTGTCACTATTTTTAATGTATTATTATTCATGCATTCTTTCCCCCTCACTATCCACAGGCGATGGCTCTTCAGTCCACTGTGCCCATGAACTACTACACAGTGTTTCATCATGTTTCCCAGCTGCTGCCACAGGACTGTATCATTGTCAGTGAGGGTGCAAACACTATGGACATAGGACGCACTATGTTGAACAACTACCTACCTCGACACAGGCAAGGCAGTTTTATTGTAACGGCACATAAAGATACACATTAGTCGATTATGTTATATGTCCCCAAATATAAATAGAAAAGAAGACAGACGTGGTATTACAGTAGGCATCTGAAAGACTTTGGGGAATATTGTCGGAGCTCTTGTCATATAAAGATTATGCTTTACAAGGATTTGTGCCAAAGGCTTTTAGAGGAAGAGACTCTAAGGTTTGAATACTGATACCAACTGGAAAATGTATTTGTTGAAACGAAGTACCTAATATGGGATCAGGTTGTACGCTAATCCTGGTGATGTGCAGGTTGGATGCTGGTACATTTGGAACAATGGGAGTAGGCCTTGGCTTTGCTATAGCCGCAGCGGCTGTGGAGAGGAGCGAGAACAGAAACCAGAGGATAGTCTGTGTGGAAGGAGACAGCGCTTTTGGATTTTCTGGCATGGAAGTAGAAACAATGTGCCGGTGGGTTGGTTTCCTCCCTTTCTACCCCACATACTCTATACACTTCAATACCCCACTGTTAGTTAATTGCATATTGTCTGTTTTGTTTTACAGGTATAATTTCCCTGTGGTCATCATTGTGGTCAATAACAATGGTATTTACAGCGGAGTGGATCCTGAGACATGGAAAGAAATGGAAAAAATGGGAGATCTGACCACTATGTGAGTCCCACAACATCAGTCCCAGCATTTGACTATTCACTGTAATTGTTTCCTACATGTCATCAACTGTGATGTAATGAAATGTATCTCATGTCCTTATGTTGCTTGTCAGAGCCCCTCCTGTGACCCTCCTACCTGAGGCACGCTATGATGAGGTCATGACAGCATTTGGAGGTCGAGGGTACCTGGTGAGGACGGTGGAGGAGCTGCGCAATGCTTTACAGCAGAGCCTGAGTGACTGGGAGAAACCAAGTCTCCTCAACGTGCTCATCGACCCCTCTTCCGACAGGAAACAGCAGGTAACTGCCACCGGTCAGGAATATATACAGTAGAGTCATCACAGTCTCTATGAGAAGTTCATGTCAAAATAAAAGACTCCACTCAAGTTTTATTTTGAAGTTGGAGTCCTTTGAATGGCAGGCAGTCAATTATAAGCATAGATCCTGTTGAAATGCCATGCCCTCTTGTGGATGTGAGTGAATGATGCTGAAACACCACTTTCCTGCTGCCTCAAACACCGTTGTGCTTTTCTCAAACAATGGTCAATGCCTCAACCAAGGACACTTGGAATTAATTTGTCAAAGGTGAAATCTGCATGTTAATAAAGATAGTCGTTATTAGAGGGGGATGGCACCACCAACAGATACTGTACATTTTGACGGTTTGAACAGAATACCCACCCAATTAGCTTCACCATTAATATCCCTGGCTGAAATCAAATGCCCAGATTTCTGTGCATTCGTCGATTGGACATGTACAGGACGTAAAGCTGCTCAAATACATCCCTTTTGCAGACTTCTAGAGAGACAAGATTAAAGGGTCAGGAACGTGGCAGCGGTCATAACAATTGAGGTCTAAGTTATTTTGTAATACAATAATTGATTCCTTTTATGGTCCAGCACCCTTGCAGACATGACGTGATTTTAGACACGGGAAATTGTGACCTGATGTCTCATATTTACCTGTTTCCCCCTGAGACAGTAGTACAGAAATGAGATGAACAATGACCCCGATGACATCGACAGTCGCAGCAGCAAAGCCCGGCGAGATTAAAAGCAGCAGCATCTCGCTCATGAGTGCAGAGCAACAAACGGTTTGGTGTTTACTTGGCTCTGGCCTCATCCTTCTAGCTGCATGGCTGACATGCCTTACTGAGCAGTAATCCACACACTCCAGGTGCACTGCAGAACTATTGTATTCCTCTCACAATCCCTCCACCTCACACCAACCTGACCTTTCTATTTCAGGGTCCTCATAATTAGAAAGCAAGGCCCTCTGTTTATGTTGAATGTATCTACGCAACCCTTCGCAGACATGTTTGAAGGTTGTATTGAGGGCCGTATCCATGGCGCTGTGCTCTCTGTGGCCCCGAGAAAGACTTGTCCTCTTATTAGGTGTGCTGGCCTATTGTTTGCCTCGAGACTGTTATCCGTTTTCAGGTTGTTTTTGGACTTTTTCCTCATATAGCTCTGTAACCTAAGGTCTAATGTAATGCTGTGTTGTTTGTATTGCAGGAGTTCCCTTGGCTCACACGCTCCAACCTATAGACTGAACGAGGGATCTGCCTCCTCCTCTGTCCAGAACATTATCAGAACACCAGTGACCGTTTTCCTTATGGAAACTCAAACTGGATCATTATAAAGCTGCTGTAGCTTTTTGTGATTGTTTCCATGAAATAACTGAATCTTTTTTAATCAATTCTTACTACACAGTAGTATTACAAATAACTAAATAATGAATACAAAAATAAAACAATTTTACACATACACTTAATGTTATTCGTCTTTATTTTTTTGTTTTAAATCTTTATCCATTTTCTTTTCACATAGTTAATATGAAATATTATTAACCTCAGAATCAGTGTTATTGCTATTCTTTTGGCATGCAAGAAATTAGCTTTGTGCATAAACATAGTAAGACTAGTTCAAATGAAAAAATAAAAGCATTTGGAAAATGAAGAAACATAATTATAGAATAGAAGGGAAAAATACAATAAAAAATGATATAATTACAATAAAACATATGTACGAAATGTCTAAATTAAAATTGTAAGAGCTTTGTTGTTTTAGGACTGGTAGTTTCATTCAGAAATGTGCAAAATTGTCTAAAGAAATGAAAGGCTCACAATACCAATATGCAATGAACATAGATTGAGTCTCAAAGATGTCCATTTATGTAGTCAAACATTTAGTATATGGATTATTAAAACGCTAAGAAAGTGATTTTATGGTCTACTCAGTGCTGCAAAACAATTCAATTCAATTCGTTTTTGTACAGCACACATTTACAGCCTCCATTGATTTCACACATGGTCAGAAACAGCTTTGAACATGGTTAGGGGCTTTTTAGAAGCAGGAGTAGCAATCTTATGAAATATCTAGATATTTCTGAGAGTTCACAGTGTGATAATTTTTTTATTAGATTGTGTATTAGTTATTATCACTTTGCATTATTTTTTACAATCTCCTCCAGATTTAATTTAATAATTTGTGTTCAGTTGTCGACAAGCAAAATATTTATTTATATCACTATAGTTGAAGTGTAAATGGAAGTTACTTGTATTTCTAGTTGTTGTTTTTGTATGTCTCTCAGCCCCCAAAGAGCCTCATTAGAAAAGCAGCCACTTAATTTAGTCGGAGAGACTGGGCAATAAAACCAATCTGGCTGGGATTAAATGGTAACTCTGACTAATGACTAATAAATACAAAGAACAGCCGACTGATGCACTTGTTGTCTCAGGATGTACAGATGACATCTCGTGCAGAATCCTATTTGCACAAAAGCCTCATGTGCCAGTCGTGATACAGTAAGTCTCCCTGTGAGAGCAGTGGAAACAACAAAAGGCACCCCCTGCAGTTGTAAAGGTCTAATATTGGCACTCGAAGCAGCTGGCGGCTGTCTTCTGTAATTTTAGCGCACACTGATGCAGAGGAAAGGTTTAATAGGCATTGGTCTGCGTCCCCTCTTCGGAGGGCGTAAAGGAGACAGAGCGAGCGGAGAGGGAGGGGAGCAGAGGGAGAGCACAGTGAGGAGAGAGGGAGAGAGAAAGGCAGTGTGTAAGGGCTGCTGTGGCTCAGAAATAAAGTCAGGCAACTATCTGGATCAACATGACTCTTCTAACACTTGGACTGTATCTGCCACTTTTGTTTTGTTATGGCCTGGCTCAGTCCTCTTTTCTGGACAACTTCATGTCAATCCCAGCAGGTAAGAATCTAAAAATCCTGCCCGTGTTTGTGTTTGTACTGTACATACAGTACTATGCATGAACAGTTGCTTAGAGAGTTGGTTGTAGAAGCATGGAAATGTCTAGCTTTGGGATTCATTTTGAGCTCGGTGTCTTTGAGAAATACTCTTGTTTTTATTTTTCTTGTCGCCCATGAGGTAGTACTGTAAATGCCTCTATAAATAGGGAGACTAGCTCCAGTCCTTCAGTAAGAGGCACAGACACTTCATATCTGTGTCCCGCTCCGAGAACTCTGCTGGATGGGTGTCATTATTTCATATTGCACCTGTTCCCCTCTTGCTTATGCTGCTCATGCATGTTTACACCTCTTTGACTTGTCCAATGTGTACTGTGTATGTGTGATATTAGTCACAATACCTCAGTTGCCAGTGCATGTCCATGTGTCATTAGTTAAGCATTGCTCTTCTTATTTCTCTTCTGACTATCTCCTTCTAATTCTGACCCCTGTCATCACTGACTGCATGCACACCTTGTCCAGCTCTCAGTTCCCAGGAGCAGCAGAGGAGATTCAGCCCATGCTGTTTACTGAGTCCGCCTCCACCCCCACTATTTCCTCCACCCCCTGCTCTTTGGCACCGCAACAGTCATGTGAGTCAAAGTCATGTGACTTTCAATCGTGGAATATCTTACGTTGATATGTCTTTGGATGATTTCCAAACCGCCCCACACTTAATTTGTCTTGACCCCCGGATAACATCATTTCAACACTCATCTGCAGGAAGACGTGGCTACAAAAGGCCTTTAATGTGCATTGTTATGAAATCCAGACATTCATTTCTTTGACAACCTTTATCAACATCAAACATATTAAATAATCTAAACAATACTTAGAAAGCTGTAAAAGAAATACCTTCTTTTTTTTTCTTCTACAGAATGAAGAGATTGATGGTCGTGAGTCAAAGCCAGGCAATGGTCACAAAGGTTCTTCCTGCGTACAGGGATTCCCAGGGCCCGCTGGCCCCTCTGGACCTCAGGTAGGATCCAGACTCTTCCCACGCATCATGGTTCATCACAGAATTAATAATGTTTTGTAGATCTGGCATCACCATCATTACACCATTCCAACACACCTCCCACAACTGGACTTACTCGGGATTGGCTGTCAGTATGACTGAATCACAGACTGTCTCTGGGGTTTCAAGGTGTAGAGAATTAGTCCTCCAACAACATATTAGCCCAATATCCTCTTCAACTTGAGAGTTCCTGCAGGAGATGGGGATTTCTCTGGCCAGTGCAACACAGCGATCCATTAACGCTCTACATTTAGCTCAGACACAAATAGCCTTTTTCCACTGGCTGCCAGTGGCCCACATATCATTCTCAGAAACTATCCGAAGAGCTGTCGGCCTGGAAAGGCGTACTGGGTCGCGTAAATTCCAGGGATTACCAACACAAGTATGTGCCCATGTGTTTGTGTACTTTGGTGGTGAAAGATTGAAAGACGTTTTGGTTTAATAGGTGCTTGCAAATCCAGCCTCATCCTCTGTTAAACCAGCATTTTGTAAGCGAGAAGCAGATTGACCAAATGATTGGTAGCGCTTTGCCCATCTCAGGCTGTTACAGCACCCACTGGACTGCAGCAGCGTTCGCGTTTATCAAAAGAGACCCACAAGGCACTTTTTTAATCAATAGTGGCCACTCAGCCTTTAGCTAATTGAAACTGCCGCTGTGTCCTCCCAGAAGCAAACATGACTTTGCAGTGGAACGTTGTGGACAACAAAACTAATTTAGATGGATATCTCTGAGATTTACGAGCATATGCCATCATTTGATTGTTTTTTTTATGTTCATCAGGGTCCACCTGGTTTACCTGGAATAGAAGGGGGCAACGGAGAGAAGGTAAGCAGTTAACATAATAGATATACATTTTAAATCTATTCATTATTTTGTAAAGTCAAGTTTATCGACCTGTTGCACATGACAAAATGCTCGCTGGAAGTTAATTAAATGGATGCTGTCCTTGTCCCCTCCTCCGCATCCTGTTGTCAGGGAGAAATCGGAAGACCTGGGAAAAAGGTGAGAGTCTCCATTAATCACTCTATATTCTCCGCTAAGTGGATTTACTCAAGTATGAGATACAGAGCCTCCGCCTCCTCGCGAGCTGTAACTCAGAGGGCTGCCAGGGCCTGTTGTGTTACATCAAGGAATTGTGTGCTAGAACAACCTTGACAAGAGACAGCACAGAAACACTGACATGATGCGAAGGAGACAGGCTGTTATAAAGACAGAGCGATGGTCTCCTCTCACTGAGAAGCAGCATATCTCCTCACTTTACTCCTTTAAGACACCCAGCATCATACCTCTCTGTCAGATGTTCCTCCCTCTCCATTAGGAGAGCAGAAACAAGCCCACACAGCTTGATTGTAAAGTGACCTCCTTAAACGATCGGCCACTGTGGGCGAGCATCGAAAGCGTCCCAGTGGGAGAGCCTCCATGGCGGGTGGCCTGACCGAGCAGCTTTGCAGCACTGCAGTGCAATTTAGCTTAGTGCTTCAGCCAGGTCATAAATCATTTTATTTCCCACAAGCACGGGCTCCTGTTCTATATACAGCTCATCATTTAATTAAAGAGAGCAAAGTGACAGGGCTCGTTAGAGTCATTCTCCCCCTACATGTGCAGCAGTGTTTGATAAATACTGTAGCAGGCAGGCTGTCAGCTGATGCAGCAAATCCTCCACTTACATTGCTTTGCTTTTTTTTAATCTGCAAAACTAAAAGGCATAAGGAGCCCTGATTTTATAATCACATAATTGCCTCTTCAGCTGGCGCAGTGTTCGTTTTATAATGTGTTTTTATATCGGAGATCATGTGTTGAAATGGATGTCTCTGGATAGGGTCGGACAGGTGCCCCTGGACTCCCTGGGAAAATGGGACCAGCTGGATGGCCTGGACCAAGTGGGCCCAAAGTGAGTAAGTCAGATCTCATAATGTAGATGATATATTAAGTGACATGAGACCAGTTAGGGCCAACACAAGGTGGAGTAGGTGAGTGTTAGTTTTTCTATATGAATGCTTGATTGAAATAGTAAAACAATTACTTGTCACTTCTACTTTGGGACATGCATCCAAATAAATGAAGCCTATCCACAAGTGTCTTATTCCTAATGTTCTCTACTGTTTGTCAGGGGGAGAAAGGAGACTCAGGGCTTATGGGATTACCTGGAGCCAGAGGACCGATTGGGCCAAAGGTATGAGACACATTATGAACTACAGCGATGTAGGGTGATCTCACTTTCCCACTGCTTTATTTAATCTTACATATTTTGTGTCTTTAATTTAAGGGTTTACCTGGTTATAAAGGAGAAAAGGTATGTCATTCCTTCCTTTATTATCATTTAATATCAAATGTAATTGGATATGCATTTGAAATTACTGATATCTTTGTATATATTTGTATCCCTAAATCATGCTTGTTTGTGTAACTAATAAAGGAAAATCAATTAAACCAGTGTTGGATGTTTCATTTGTCTTTTTTGCTTGAATCTGATTTTTGAAATGAACTCTTCATATCCAACATAACACAATGTGCTCCATCAGGGTTCTCGAGGAGATCGTGGTGAGAGTGGAGGAAAAGGCGACAAGGTGGGCAGAGTTGATCAGCAGCAGTGGTTGTTACCATAGCAGCCATATTGTGCCTTATCTGCTGAATGCTATATTATCCTCTACTGTTCTTCGTCCACAGGGTGTGATGGGTTTCCCAGGAATGCTTGGACAGAAAGTAAGAAACAAATTCAAACAAGAAGGAGCTTTACATTTGTTCCTCAGTATTACAACTTTTTTAAATGTGCTCATGTTGAATGTTGAGTTGATATGATTGTTTTTGCAGGGAGAAATGGGTCCGAAAGGAGAACCTGGGATCTCAGGAAACAGAGGACCGACTGGCCGACCAGGGAAGCGAGGCAAGCAGGTGAGGAGTTAGTGTACATTCTCTTTGCTTTATTTCCAAACAGCACTAAATACAGTTATACATTACGTAATTATCAAGAGGTGTGTCTCTCCCTATCCGCTCTGCAGTCTCTGTAGAAGCTTTTCAAAAACTACTGAACACCTATCTTTTTACATTGGCTTTTGTTTCTACTTGAGATGTGTGTGATGTGTTCTGTTCTTATGTTTGTTCCTTTCAGGACTCCACGTGGTCTGTTTTTTGTTTTTATGTTGACCTTACATTTCTGCCTCATGTTGTTATTGTATTCATGTTTCTGTGGTCTTTATTTTAACTTTTGTTCTTTCTTGTGAAGCACTTTGTGAATTCTATTTATGTGAAAGGTGCTATACTAAATACACTTATTATTATTATTATTATTATTATTATTATTATTATTATTATTATTATTAAGGATTTCTCTTTAAATGTCATTTTTTATTTGTACGCAGTCAGGATTTGGTTTTAGTTTTTACCTTTTCGATTGAACCATACTGTGTATTTTTTGATGTTGTTGCAGGGAGGGAAAGGAGACACGGGTGGTGTTGGTCCTATGGGACCTGCAGGCCCTCAGGGGACTCCAGGCCACCCTGGTCCTCCGGGTTCCCCTGCCACAGGTGAGAACTTTGACCCTTTTCATTTTCTAACAGATTTAAAACTCTTGACTACTTTTAAATGATGACATAATAATACACATTGTTCAGTTCAGTCAGGGACATTCATTTTCCTGCATCCACTTGAAGTGATTGGTGTGTGTGGCCCTACACTTTCGCTGAGTATGGAAAAGCTGTGCTAGCAGTGTGAGAGGCAGCAAAGCCTGTGTCAGCTTTGGACCAGTGTAACACCGGTAGTCAGATTTATCACCAGAGAAACTCTATCTCCCAAGGTGAAACAAGAGGCTGTGTTCATGACATCATGGGGCTAAAATGGATTCACAGATGACAAGCCTTTTTCTGTTTACATAAATAATGTCACCAGATAAATACATTTAACATTTCATTTGTCATCTTGATCACATTTCAGAGTGAAGTTGGTTGCTTTTACTTCTTAATAGATTAATTCAGGATACTACATTTCATGACATATGCTATTTCTACAAGTCACTCTACACTTTAACACAGCTACTCACTTCAGTTACATGGAACTACACATGTTAAGCTTTTTGTCTTTTAATACAATATCTTTCTCTATGTATGTGTAATAGGACTGAACATGGTTGGAACAAAGGGGGCTCGTGGTACACCGGGGTCTCCTGGAAAGTGTAGCTGCGGCTCTCCCAGTAATTCTCCAATTGAGGATTATCCTTCCAGAGGAAACTATCTTAAAGTACCTGCGGTGAGTATTTAATATGCTGTATACAGTTTTTTGTAATTTACTTTTGATATTGACAAATCAATTCCAAAAAACGAATATACTGTATAAACCTCTGATTACTGTAACTACATGTTATTTTAACCTAGGAGTTTAAAAACAAAACAGGTATTGTTAAGTTTTAATACATTTTGCGTACATGTATTAATGATAAAAGATTTTAGAGATAAAAGTATGCCTGGATGTTGCTCTGAGATGAATACTGCCATATTAGATATTTAATGTTGAAGCTCCATATCTCAAAATTGCATTTCAATGGGCCTTGATTTCAAAATCCACATCAATTTCTTCACTCAGATATTTGTTGTAAGCAATGAGGAGGAACTGGAGCGCCTTCACACAGATAATGCTCTGGCATTCCGCAAAGACCAGAGATCTCTCTATTTCAGAGACATTGATGGCTGGCTGCCGATCCAGGTATCATTGCATTCAGCAAAATGAGTTTGTTTCATATTGTTTGCAAACGCTGACTTTAAAAGCAGTTTTATTTTTTTTTCCCAATGTTTTTAACTATTTTTTAGACTTTCCCATTCCCAATAACGCCGTTCCAGTCCATGGAAAACGCACCTGATGATGAGGGTTACTGCGGTGACGGGATTGTGCAGATTTCTACCGGGGAGCAATGTGATGACAGCAACAGAGTCGTCACGGACGGCTGCGTCAGTAAGTCATGTTCGGTGGTCTATAATAGCTCCTTAGTTCCACTTTGCTGAACGCATATAACATGACCAATCCACCTCTGCTGTCTCCCCTTACCACAGAGTGTAAACACGCCTACTGCGGAGACGGATACCGCTATGAGGGGGCTGAGGAGTGTGATGGAAAGGACTTTGGATACCAGACATGTAATTCATATCTTCCAGGGTAAGCACAGTATACAACTCAACACAACTCGATATTCAGAATCAAATATCACATTTTTACCAAATACCTCAAAATCAATATTGTGACGATAGTGTAGGGTTGGTCATTGATGCTTTCACAAAATATGTAGACTTTTTTGATTAAATCTTCATCAAGATTTCAAGGCTTTATTGTCATTTGTACATTAGCTACAGTGTAGATATGTCAATGAAAACCGTAGACCAGGCTCCTCCAACAGTGCAACATATAGGAGATAGAACAAATAAAACAGATAGAATAGTGCAAGCAAATACAAATACAATAGAAATAGTGCAAGAAGATTCTATATACAAGTAAATGGAATGTGATGTATTAGATAAATAATTTGCAAGATGCAAACAGATGAATGTTTATGGATGTTCTTTCAAAAGTTCAGGGGCCTCATTTATAAACGGTGCGTATGCTCAAAAGATGGCGTACGCCAGTTTCTAAGCAATGTTTGCGATTTATAAAAAAACAAACTTGACGGGAATATGTTTTTGAAAACCACCTTGAATATGTTGTCTTAATGTTATGACATGTATAGGGTTAGGGTAATGTTGTGAATCGAGTGGCCTGTGTTCGTCGTCCATAACATACGCCTGCCCATACCATAACCCCACCACCACCATGGGCCACTCGATTCACAACATTACCCTAACCCTAACCCTACCCCTCACACCAGATACTGACTGGTTTTCAGACCCCCCCAATAAAGCAAAACTGCACGTTTCAGAGTGGCCTTTTATTGTGGCCAGCCTAAGGCACACCTGTGCAATAATCATGCTGTCTAATCAGCATCTTGATATGCCACACCTGTGAGGTGGGATGGATTATCTCGGCAAAGGAGAAGTGCTCACTATCACAGATCTTTTCAGATTTGTGAACAATATTTGAGATAAATGGTTATTTTGTGTATATAGAAAATGTTTTAGATCTTTGAGTTCATCTCATGAAAAATGGGAGCAAAAACAAAAGTGTTGCATTTATATTTTTGTTCAGTGTATTAACCAGCTCTATACAACTGTGAGAAATGTTATGTTGCCATGTTTAACAAAAAGTGATGTTTCTCCTGTTATTTGCAGGTCATATGGTCAGCTCAAGTGCTCACCCTACTGTGTTATCGACTCTACAAACTGCAAGTACTTCACATGATGAGGAAGCTGGACAGTGCAGCGAGATCCTCTGTGTGCTCTTTGAAATATTTTCATGCAAAAAAAAAAGAACAATAATACTCCAAGCAAAAAGACTCTGAGGGTAGCGGCAGCCTATGAATCTGAATATATATATTATACATAACTTCTCTGTATTTCTGCTGAGATGCCACGTAGCTCCCCGGAGTTGTATTCGGCGAGTGGAGATGAAAAACCTTCACCCACACTTAGGAAATGCACAGGACAACTGCACTCAGTCTTAACAAGCAGGACTAAGACTGGCCTCCTCTCCATGAATCAGCCTCTGGGTGCAACAGTTGTGCAACAGCCATGCCGAGACTTAATTAAGTGGGAGATGTTGCAGAGGAGCAGTAGCCGGGCCAGAGGCATATTTCTATTGACCCAGTTACTGTTGAGAAACAGTGGCCTCAGGTATTCTACTGCAGCGCCAATGGCAGCGCACAGCATTTGCATGAGGCTGGGATTACTGTGACAGCAGCTGTCACTATCCGAGCATGTTAACAATCAATATACTTATTATTGCCACGACTAGGCCAGTACTGTGTAGGCATCAACAATTTCAGTTATAAAAGGTTAAACCATGCAAATAGTTAGATCAAAAGTATGGTTAAGGATGGAGATAGAGGTGCATGAATTATGCATTTGGGATATTTCAATGAGTCGAATCATTAGCTTGTGGTGGAACTGTGATTGACATGGGACTTTCAGTTTCGACAAGGTTTCACAAATCTCCCCGAAAAAACTTCTCAGGAACCAACAGGTAATGTAGCTCCAAACAGCACCTTTCACAGGCACCCCCCACTACTCCTTTTGTAAATTAAATGGCAGTGACTGTACGCTTAAGCACACAGATAACTCAAGGTTCTTCTCTGTGCTTTAGTGAGAAATACTACTGTATATGAAGGCTTGAAACTGTTAATGTTCTTAATTCTCTCACTAAACAGGAAAGGCTGTGATACTCAGTAGCTGCTAAAAGGGGGAAGAATTACAATTCCAGCCTGTCCTATGGTCATTATTGTATTTACTCTAATACCTCTTTATCCAGTCTTTTCTGTCTTACAGTATATACACAGAAACTCAACAGTGTAGATATAGTCTGCTGTGTGTTTGGCACCAAAGGTGAAAATGACCGATATAAGCTGACTTTTCCATAAGCTAGTGTATAAGTCGCAGTGCCAAGGGAGACTTGTTCTCAGCCATATTGATACTGTACGTGTAGGTGTTATAAAGTGATTATTCTGTACAAAAAAATTGAAAGATAAAGACTGTTACTGTATTGTCTCCGCATGCTTGTGATACTGTGCTTATTAGTGTGAAACGCTTCCACTGTTTTGTAAATCATTGCAATTGACAGTGCATTAGGTGTCTTTAGAAATCTCAGTCTTGCTCTGCACAGAGTGTAGCTAGTTGTACGACACACCTTGTATGAAAATGATGAACTGTGCCTTGCACAAAGATGAAATACCTTTTGGAAACTGTGTTGAATGTCCTGTCTGTCGCCTGTCTGTCTGTGCTGTATCCTGTACTGTGTATGCACAACGATGCTGAAACATAACATGCATGTGGTAACGTACTGTTCGGCTTTATCAAATAATGTATGCACTGTGACTGGGATGAGGGAAATTATTTTTTGTTTCATTTCTCTGGTATGATTTATACAGTAGTTGTGAATAATTAAAAAAATAAATAAAACCTGAATAAATAATTCAAACCTGCTGCATTTTTCTACTTCAATCAGGTTTTGCTAGCGGCTTTGCTTCCTGTGTTGTTAGGAAGTGTTGAGAGTGATTCGAAGCTGTGGAATAGACGCTATTGACGTTCTTTCAGGGCACTCGATGTAAGCTCAAAGCTGATATCTATCAAGTGGAAAAAAGGAGCTGTCAGCAGCTCCCGGTAGAGTGCTGTGTTAGACTGTAAGAGCAGGCAGTGAACTCTTGCTGTTCTCAGAAAAGGCAATGGGTTTTTTCAGCTTTTCATTCTGTCTCGATGGACCCTTAGAAGTGAGTCTGGGCCTAGACATTATGCACATTGTTACAGGTTGGGGACGGGCAGCCATCCAGTGTGGCCGCAGAGATGTTTGAGACGGGAAGCACCATATAACTTCATTAGCATGCCGTATTTCTTTTCTAAATCACATCAGGACAATTTGTCTGCTGAGATGCCCGAGTAAAAGCCTACCGTGCTGTATTTACCCCATCATGTGCATTCCCCTGACCAGACCAATCAGATTTGTGCCACAGATACTGTATCTCAGCACAGCACTAAATGTCGCTGGAGATGCAGTGGCCCACACCGTAGTGAAGTTAGTTTTAGGTTTTTTACATTGCATTGCATTTAGCTGACACTTTTATCCAAAGCGACTTACAATAAGTGCATTCAACCAAGAAGATACACACTTAAAGAAAACAGAATCATATAAGTACATCAGGTTTCATAGAGCCAAAACATTTCAAGTGCTACTCAACTGGCTTTAGATAAGTCAGTCGTTTATTAGTATATAAGTGCTTTGTTAGTGATTCTATCGCTCAAAGTGGAGTCGAAAGAGATGAGGTTTTTATTCTCAAAAACTCTGTGCTATCTTGCCCATATTAGGGAAGATTGTTCCAAAAACTATAGTAAATGTAATTTGGCACACCTTCTTTATTACTGATGTGTCTTGAATTGATGTTATTTAAAGGTGGGGTAGGTAAGTTTCAGATATTCATGCTATCGGGATGTTAAGAGCATTCCATGGAATATAACAAAAAGTGCCGGTTTCTGAAACTTACCTACACCACATTTAAATATTTTAATAAAAGATGCCATCTGATCTAATGCCCACTAAACTTCGACTGTAACTATTTGAAATTAGAAGAAGAAATTAGTGTATAGCAACAAAGAAACTCCCCTCGGGGGTCGCGAGATCATTTAAAAAAAAAAATCTAATTAAAAAATAATAATTTCAAATTAAAAGTTTTTTATTATTATTTGTATTATTATTAACAATAACGTGTGCATAGACATTTTTCAGGGGTGGACTGGCCATCTGTAGAATTTCCCCGCAGAGAGGTATCATGCAATTGTTTTGCTTTGTGTCATTAAAAGGTAATTTATTGATGGTCCCTTAGTGAAATCCCGGGTTTGGATGTGAGCGAACCATCTCCTGACTGACCGCTGGATCCAGAGTGAATGTATGTCGAAGATCCAACCTAAAACTACCCTCACCGCAATGAGAAAACCCTAATTCTACTGCCCTGGGAACCTGTAAGACTTCTTTTCAAAGTCAATGTATAACTAACTGGCCTCAAATTAAACTTGTAGGAAGCAGGATCTCTATTTTGAGCTGTCTCGTGTAATTTAGTTGATGAACTGAAATCCAACACTTTTTCCAACAAAAGGGGTTATTTTAGTGGATGTTGGCCGGTGTAGCATTACAGCTGTGGGGAAATGGGTAATGCAAATGAGGCCACAGGGACAGGAAGCAGGCAGCTGTTGTCCAAAGGCAAGGGAAAATCCCTGACCTATAAGCAGGAATGGCTGGCATGCACAGCGCTGTAGTCTCTACTGGTGCCCATGCAAAACCCTCTGAGCGAGGTATGCAAAGGTGTTGTAGAGCTCAGTGTCCCTGTTGTTTACACAGACTAGACTACACCTGTGCAGAGTTACCATCTATTGCTTACTCATGGGTTTGTTTCAATTAAAGTAAGTGAGGATAAATGATACACTCCTTTTACTCAATTTTTTTAATGAAAAATGTTTCACTTGACACATATTAAAACAGCCTCTTTATTTATATAAAAATCAATTAGCATAGCAATTTATACAGTAGTAAAAAACAAAACAAATTAAATGTTTGCAATATTACATGTTCATTGGAATTTATCTGCAACAGGAAGTCAAGCCATCGCACAACTGGTGTAAACTTGGTGAAAATGCCTAATTATATAAATAATTACTGTATCCATTCCCAACAAAAGAAACAACTGACAGAATAAGATTAAAAAATACTATGTGGTATGTCTTCATTTAAAAAAAAGCCCTATGAGGATGTTCCAGTTTTGTCTAAAATGTTCAGTCAGAGCCATTTAGACACATTTTACCTGGCCAAAAGGAGGAATTATACCATTCAGATTTGCATTGTTGAATCGACATAACAAATATTAAATAAAATATTAAGTAAAGCTGGTAACAACACTCAAGTATATGCAGAACATGGCTGAGATGCCTAGCTGAATGTTGCTGTTCATTATTAGTACAGAGATAAAAGAGAAGCAATGTTTATAATTTGCCATCCCTTTAGGATTATGCATTGACTTGGCTTAGGCCTATCATAAGTTTCCACTGGCAACTATATGTCATAATACATAAAAACATGCAATCAATAAACATGCTCTATGGAAACAAACCCTTACATTCACACAAGAGCTGAGCTGCAATGATCCCCATGACATGTGAACTTCATAACTTAAGACGTAATAAATAGACATTGTGAAAACGCATTCTAGGCATAAGTTTGTGCAGAGGATGTCCACAAAAGTACTCAGCAGTTGTCAGTACTGTATCAGCTATTATTAAGTTATGGTGTGTTGTGGTACTATAGGCAGCAGAGGATAAGCCATTCCCATGACAGCTCCTTTTGGTCCCACAGAAACTCTCTCAATTTTAGCATTATAAAATGATACATTGTCAAACTGCAGGATTTATACGAGAACATAATTCAGGGAAAGGAAAATCAAAATACATCATAATGTCTAAACTTCAATATCAGTGCAGTAACTATGTTGTTACATCACATACTCGGCATATTGGGACAATCACACATTATTTTTGTCAAATACTGCTCTCTGTTAGTTGCAAATATTCCTCTGTTTTATAAATCGGAGGATTTGAATTTGATTAATTAAAAAATGTCTTTACATAATGACATTTGGAAAGACAGGACATTTATTAGAGCAAAAATACCTTGTGGTTATGTACCTGTACATAAAAAGCCACAATACTGCCACAAAGTGTGCACCAGAAACAAATGTCAGTGAAATATTATGCTTGGATTCTGCATAATAGGGTGTAAACCCCTACTCTGTTAATGGTCTTTGAAACAAGACCCAGAAACTACATTTTGACAAACCATAATGTCGTAAGGTTAACGCGTGTCACCAAATACAGACATTAATACCTTCTTTAAGACCCTCTATTGTTGTAAAGGTTAACAACCACTGAAAACACCTCACCCTGACACGAGACTTGCTCACACTACTTTGTACACAAAATGCACAAGATCCGGCACCTTCCTTCATCCTATCTTCAGGGTTCACACCACTTCATCAGACTCCAGGTTGTATTGTTCATACAGGGCATCTAGGATGGTCAGCTGATTCTCCATGGCTGGCAGGTACACTCCCAGGTCTCTGTAAACGCCGCTGGTGAAGCTGCTTTTCAGCTCATCGCCCTCTGTTGACACCAAGGCCGCGGCAAAACTTTGATAAGAAGGTGCAGCTCTCAGCGCCAACTGAGGAAATAGAAGCATGCCATTGTTACACGCCAAGAACAGATCAACCTCAGAGGGGAAAAGCTTTGTTGGGAATAAGAAATACCTACAGCAAAAACGCCTCGCACGACCCATCCGTGGTACTGCCGGAGAGTCTTTCCATAGGCGTTGTCTGGATGAGAGATGAGCAGTCAAAGTCAACTTTATTATTAATCTTTCAGTTTGTGTGTACAGACAGAGAGATCGAAATACCGTTTCCCACAATCCCGAATACAAAAACAAAAGTATATAAAAAAAAAAAATGTATATACCTATACCTTTGCAAATGTACATTAGTGCAAGACTGTCCACAGCAGCGTAAAAAAAAAGTGTGGGATTTGAGAGTCTGAGTGTGTGTGTGGTGTTAAAGTCCATGTCCAGTGGGGGCAGAGGGGACTAAGAACATGCAAACAGTTATATGCATTTGAACGTATTTGTTAACGTGGGACGGAAAAAATGAAAATCGGACTCACTTAGCGCTCCCGGGATGTCTTTGGTTCCTGCGTTGACCTCTGACAGGAACTCTTTGAGGAACTTCAGGCCTCGTCGGAGCCACAGCAGAGCCTCTGTGGCCGAGTTGCGGACCCGGGCGTTGTCTGTCTGAACTTCATGCAGCACGATGGACTGGAGAGTGGGGAAGCTGCCTGGGGCTGAAATCAGCTTCTGGTTGATTTTCTACAGGGTGAAGAGACGGGGTGATGAAGTTACATAGATTCTGAAAATAAATCCTGATGCTACTCTGCTATTGGGAGCGATTTGCATACAAACTGATACAACTATAAACTATTACAGAGATATGTCTGATTCTTTACAGAATATCTTTGTTTACAGACAATACAGTAGATCGTGAAGTAATGTTGATTCATTCTATCATTCACTAGGTTTTGCATAAGACCTGGAGACATTTAAAACAACGACGTCATCCTTTCTCTTTAGTTTAATAGTGAAATCTGCTGTAAGACAAGGTTCAAGGTTCTTTATTGTCAAACTAAGATAGCTACAGAGTAATTATGTCATTGAAAATCTTAGGTCACAGGCTTCTCCAACAATGCAACACAATTGTAGGAGCCATATGTTAAAATGTATAGTCTGATATTTTTGAATATTATTATCCTTTGTTGTTAGGGTTATTATATCATTTATTGGAACCAGCCGTGTGAAATTAAGGGCATAGACGACCGCAGCTTTTCGTGATTACGAGACGTTATAGCTGACGGCAGCTGCTGGTGATTGGGGTGTGTGAGAAGGAGAAAGAAGTATCAAACTATCCTGAGTCGTATTTTGTCCGAGTCAAGCTTATTTGCTATCTGTGAGCCGAATTTTGGATTACTGGAACTACAACAATAATACTGATAAGCAGACAATATTAAAATATACTATATTAAAAGTAATACAAAAAGAAAAATAGTTTTTAAAAAGTGAGGAAAAAAAAGTGGAATAGTGCAATACGATTCTATATACAAGTTATTGGAATGATATATTAGATAATAGATACATAATTATTAAGTAGCAGATGAATGAAATCGTTTCAGCAGTTCAGTTGACTACATATCAATGACATGCACACGTACCTTGATGTTTCCAACAAAATCCATTTTAACTGGTGCAAACACAGTGGATCCCAGCTTGTCTGAGAAGAGAAAATCCATGATCATTTCTTTTGTTTCTTATGAAGTAAATATGCTTAGTTATCTGTACAATGATAATTGTCAGTCTTGAAAATGCAGCGGTCTTCTAAAGCAATGATGAAGAGGGTCGACCACCAGCTGTGAAGGGAAAATAACTGAGGCTTGTGACACTAGGAGACCTAAGAACCTTAGCCATTGTGAAAGTGGCTGCATGACGTTAATGGCGTCTGGGTTTGTGTCGAGATGTCATCAATTTGAATGTGTGAGCACAGCTGGAGAGCAAAACTGTTCAGATTGAAATGTAGAGTTATTAATACAGACCCGGCCTTGATTCACTCCTAAGTAAGTCTGATGGAGCTCTTTTGTTAACCACCTGATAAATGCCTTCAGAGTTGGTGAAATAGAAATGATGTTTTTAAAGTTGAAATCATTATTGTGAGAGACCACATGAACATATGTTTAGGAGAGTGTAAAATGTGTAATGCAGACAAAAACGGACAACCACATTAACATGTGTAAGGTCACAATGAACTTGATAAAATAGACCGTTCGTCCCGAAAGGGTTAATACCACTAGAAAACATACAGGTGCAAAGGAACAAATTAAGACCATGAAATAATAGGATGATAACCCCAAGAAAGAAACCTTCCACCTCATTAAATACAGACGATGTGAAGGACATGCACAGATGAAAAGACAAAGAAGAAGGAAGGCTTCTTTATAAAGGTTATACAAAGGTGAAATGTCCACATGTGTAGCGTTATGAGAAAGAGGGAAGAGTAAGAGGAGGAGAGACTGAAAGTGACCGGCCTACCTAATACAGGTACTATTGCATAGCATGAGTCCAAAAACTCTTGTGTAGGGATACCATTGTCGTCGTCCAGTCTTATATCACTAAATCTAAAAAAAGTAGAACAGATTCAAACAGGAGAATATATTAGAGGGAAGTATGTCATTTCAGTTTTTATTTGATCAAATCAAACAGAATAAAAGAGTACAAACTTCAAAACCAAGCCAGAGAAATTATTCACAGTGTCATGCAGTTCAATGCCTGACAATACCTGAGACTATTCCTCTACCTTGTCTACAACTTTACAGTTTTTACATTTTATGTCTTAGACTGTCATATTTAAAAAAGACCAACTCCAAAATACTCCCCACCCCCCTCAAGTGAGACAATGTTTTTTTTCCCCATTATAATAATGTTTATGTCATAACTGAATATTACAGAATAGATCATAAACACACTAGTCGATTATTCAGTAACACTCGTCAAGGTCTTAAAGAAAGACAGTACAATACGTTTAAAACACAGAGTGAAACAAAGAAGCTTTACAAACCCAAATATCAGATGAGGGCCTCTCTGTGTCATGTGATCAAGAGAGAACACACTAATATAAAACACTTATAATGACACATTGAAATGGAATCAGTTCAAACCTGTTAATATAGACCTATTCTGTGCAACACGGTAATACAATATATATATATATTTCCACAAACTAAGTCAATGTGCAGTTCAGTCAAAAGCTGCAGCAGGAGTGCAGTGCCTCAAAGACAAAAATACTACATGTAGCTCAGATCCCTAACACTGTCATGGTGAAATATCACAGACCATCATACAGTAACAGTTGTACCCTAAAGGATGTGACCTTCCTGAGTAGCATTTTCATACCTGTGACTCATTGTGCTGAAGAAAGTTTCCACCTGCTCTGAGTCTTCTGGCTCTGCTAAATCTCTCGAGGTCTCGCCTTCACTTTGTGCCTCTTCTTGGTCTGGAACTACTTCCTGTTGGTGCTGAGGCTGGACGGCATCCACTTCCTTGTTGTTGTTGTCCTGCTCTTCTTGAATTTGGTCCACTTTGTGCTTCTGCTCTTGTTTCGTCTCCTCTTGTTCGTCAGATTCATTTTCTTTTGCTGGTTGGTCGTAGTGTTCAATCTCAGGGGCATTCTGGGTAGTGTGTAAAGCAGGATTAACTCCCTGCTCTTGGACTGAGCTGTTGCCGTTGGCAGCATCAATGTCTGAGGGAGAAACAGCAGAGAAGGACGAAAGGACACGCAGAGTAAGGTTTCAGTCAAGATTTCTATAGCAGCCAGTCAGAATCAGATTTCATCAGCACATTGTAAAAGCAGCGCTCTCTCTCATGTGGAATTATTCTTTTTAACCACTGGCAGGAAACACTGACGAAAACCTCAAGCTCATCCTTCATTTGATGTTTTATTTACAATATATTACAAGCTTCAAAAGCAGCATTACATTTTGAATTGAGTATAAAAGTAAAGTTTATTTCTAGAGCACATTTGAAAACAGCTTAAGCTTACCAAAGTGAAAGAAAAACGTATTCGAGTGCATCAGTAGTAACATCAGGTGGGCTTGTTAATGTTTGGTTTCAGCTGAGGCCACACCCGACTGCGATTTAGCATTTGTGGAATGCTTTTCAATCCCGTCTCTTTGTTTTGGGTTTGTTTCCCCATACAGAAAATACCAACACCTCAATTAAAACCATATACATTTTTCTCTTTCATAGCTACTTAATGTCTGATTTTTTACAATATTTGACATACATTTGCCTATCAAACAATCGCGTATATTCTGTCTACATTCTCTGGACAATGTGTAAGTCTTATCTGGCACTTTGGCATCACCTCCATTCTGAACCAAAGTATGTTTTAAAAGAGTTAGTCTGCAAGTAAGTTCCAACAAACTTCAACAAATAAAATCCCTACAGGAGACATCATCTGTAAACTTCAAATGTATTTTACTTGTTGAATAATGAATTTGCATAGCATATATATTATGGATAACCCAACATCATTAATAGGGAAAGTCTTAGGTCTTCTATTCCATCGAGGCAGAGGCCTCCCCTGAATAAAAGCTGTTACTGCTAAGGGAAATGCAATAAAGTAACTGGGGCATCCATCACTGTCAGCTCACTAAAGGCAATCATGTATCCACTTCAGTTCAGATGATGAACACACAGCAACCATGCCATGTTTGATCTGTGCGGGCTTTCCTTTATGGAATGCAGGAATGGTTTCGGTTCAGGGAATGCCGCAGCACGAGCAGGGAGTTGTTGGGAAAGCTGACATACCTGAAGGGGAAGAATGTTGTCCTGGTCCGTCTGGCTCTGCTGGTCCCTCTGCTCCAGAGTCAAGGCTCTGGTTGTCCTGTGGTACTGCTTCTCCTGAAGTTTCAGACAAATCTCTCCATCTGCAATAAATGTGTGTGTGGTGTGTGAGTGTTATTTAAAAAAATAAATAAATGGCATGCACTTATTTTGGGCAAATATAATTGCCAATTGTGTCATAATCATTAAAAAGGACACAATATTATAACACCATAAAAGTTTTTTTTTCATTTCAGCCTCATTTTGTTGAGTGGTACTTTAAGATACATGTGACAGTTAATGAGAGAGGGATAAGCAGTGTCAGCAATATAAATACATAATGACATAAAAAAAGACAACCTACTTTTCTCCAAGATTCTGATTTAAATGATTGACAGGTTTGATCTGTTGAAGGAACAAGACATAAGGCAGTTCAAACAAGCCATACCGTTTCTATTAGACGTTATTTGGTTATGAGTTGACATTGTAGTGGTGAAAATGTTTTACCTTCTGAGGTTTGATGGCTGCTACTGGAGGAGATCCTGGTGGACTGTGTGTTCGCATATCTGTACTGAACGTACGGTTTGCTATATGCATACATTCCTCAAGAGTCTTAAGGAAAGTTGTGCATGTAGACTTCACCATGTTCCCAGTGTCTATTTCTGTCTGAAAAGAGCACACACACACAAATAGATGAGTATACAATTTAGTAAAATGTTTGAAAGAAGCCTACTTTAAATGTGGGGTCCTGTCTGGTCTATCAGTAAGCACAAAACAATCTGATGTCTTCTAGTTGCCAATAGCCTGCCCTATACTGCAGTTTCACACCAACAGCAGCTACTCTTATTTTGTTGGCTCATCCAAACCTTAACCTTACCTCCGCTGTGTCTCCTAGCTCATCATTCTCCTTGATCTTGTTTACTTGTTGTAGAAGAAGGTCACAGTACAATCTGAGTTCTGACATCTTAGTTTTCAGTGCATCTGTATTCTCCTGGAGCTCTGTAAGAATGACAGCCATGTTAATGATAACATATTAGCTGTGGAACTGCAATCCATGCAATGTCCGTTTGGGATGATAAGACATTCAAATACCTTTTTCTCTCTTTGTTCGGTTATCTGTAAGGCAAGCTTTGGCTGTTCCCAATGCCACCAGCCACTTCTGCCTCTCTGCTGCATTGATGGCTCTGAGGTAAAAGTACTGCTCTCCTGGTATAGTCAGGTCAACTCGTGTAGAGTCCGAGGGATTCACTGAAACAAACAGGGAGACATGTCAGGACTATATCCAAAAGGCATAAGAAAGTTGAACTCTTGAGGAATGAACCACAGTAGACAGGAAATAGTGAGCCAAACTAACCTTGGATTTCACAAACTGAAATTTTAATGCTGCCCTTGCAACCTTTCAAGGCATCTTCTTGAGAGTCATAGTAAGACAAGGTTCCCCCATCGAGTACAAACCAACGAGGTTGCCAGCCTGAAAAAAAGTAATTCATATTTTTCAGATATATGCAACGTTGCGTTTTAACAAGTTGTATAGGGGGTTCACTTTTCAAAAGTGGAAATCAAAATAAACATTGTGCTCTAGGTTCATGAACAAAGAAAATAGTTAACCCTTAGGTTATGTTAGCAGCAGCTAATCAGTTGTTAAATTACAATATTGACAGAGACATGCCTAAATTAGATAGCGTTCCTGTAAGACTACATTAATTAGGTTATATTCGTATTTGTTAATCGGCTAACCAAGCAACGTCAAAGAAAAGCGTTAGTTAATTTAATGTGGTGGATAATCTCCGACAGTTAAACCCATGGTAGCTAACGTTAGCTTGCCTGTAAACGTTATCCCCAACTCAACACAAGTGACGTTGTCATGCTAGCTAGCGTCCTTAAAACGAGCACAAAAACCCAAAACACGCAACGTCTGTGGGATAAACTCACCACTTATGTAATTGGTCCATTTATGTAGCATTCCTTCCATGTTTAATTGTGTGTTTAGCCGTTCATTACGTGTTTATCATAACAAGATATGATGCACAGCTGATTGCAGCGACTCCATCGGGCCCCGAGATGATTTGTGGAGTAGCGTCCGAGGCTTTGAATGTCAGCTACGTAGATAAAAGTACGTAAACTATTTCGCGAATCGAGCTTTAAGCTCCTTTAAGAGGAGCTAACGACGTTCCTCCCATTTACATCAGATGGATTTAATACTGTGGGTGTGGTTTGTGGCGATTGACATAAAGAAGAACCAATAGAATGAGAGAACACATATAAAGGGCGGGGCTTCTGAAATATTCTATCCAATTGTAGAGGGAGGAGGGCAAACAAGCTGAACAACAGTTCATGCCGATGTTGGCTGCCACGTAGTTGGCATTCCTGCCATGTATTTATTTTTGTAACTTTATTTTATGGAAAGATTTAAATTAGCTTTTTATACATTTAGCTAGTTAGTTAGCTATTTTCTTTCCAAAATGTTTCTTTTTTCTGTGTGTTTGATTTTTCCCTCACTGTTTGTGTTTGTTACCGGAGGGAAACTGCCTGAGCCAGAAGTGAAAATTGAAGTTTTACATAAACCCTTCATGTGTTACCGTAATTCAAAGTATGGAGACATGCTTCTTGTCCACCACGAGGGATACTTGGAGAGTAATGGCACACTGTTCTTTTCCAGGTAGGCTAATCTCTTGCTGTAAAGTGTCATAATGCTGCATGAATTGTAATGCAATTGTGTATAGACACTCCCTTTGCAGGAAAAGTCACGCACTGGCAAAAGCTGTGCAAATCTAAATCTAGACTACACTATGCTGCAGCCCAAAACTCAGCATGTGTGACCCTGTCCATTGAGACTTTAACAAGTAATGCTTGACTCTTTAAAGTTAGGGGCCAGCCATGGACTGTTATTGTACATATCTGTGTTATCAATGTTGTATGTAGTTCAAGGATTCAAGGATTTTATTGTCATTTCAGTGGACTTTTCTTTCTCTAAATGAAATGTGATGGATCTTTGTCACTCTTGGCAGCCGGAAACATGGGGATACCAATCCAGTGTGGTTCACTCTTGGGATTCGAGAGGTGATACACGGTTGGGATAAGGGCCTGAAGGACATGTGTGCAGGAGAGCGCAGAAAACTGACAGTCCCTTCATCTTTGGCATATGGCAAGGAAGGAAAAGGTATCAGACACAAACACACAAAAACATGCTTGAGAGGGTCTGTGGGTTCAGAGCCCCCCTCTGTTCCACTATAAAACGCTTCTTTAAAAAGTAGCCCTTTTCTTGGTTACAGGCAAGATCCCTCCAGGCAGTACACTCATTTTTGACATTGAGCTTATGGAGATTCGAAATGGTCCCAGGTCACACGATTCTTTCCGAGAGATGGATCTAAATGATGATTGGAAGCTCTGCAGAGAAGAGGTGTGTTTTCTTTCCACAGAATATATAGATATATTTATATTGCTTGTGCTTTATTATTGTTATACTGTCTGCTTTGCAGGTGAGAGAGTACCTGAAGAAAGAATTTGAAAAGCATGGATACTCCCCAAATGATACAAATCATGAAGTGATGGTGGATGACATTTTCAAAAATGAAGATGAAGATGAAGATGGTTTTATATCTGCGAGGGAATTCACTTACCAACACGATGAGCTCTAAAGGACTGACATCATCTAACTTACTGCCAATGCTGTCTATTGTTCCTTTTTAATTGTTATCAAAAACTTGGGCCGACAATTTTGCCCTGTTATGGAAAACAGTGTTTGATTCATGAATATCCTCAAAAAAAGTTAGTTTTTTACACTCCAATTTAACAGTATTGTTTCACATTTTCTTGAACATTTCATGGAAACTGAAATCCATAATTTAATTTATATCTCCATTCTGCACTGACATCCCCACATATGCATTTAAGATACAGTATTGGATTCATTGTTATTGTAAGGGATTTGGATTTTATTAAATAAACAGGTTTGAATTAAACTGAGCTATATTTTATTTTATTTGAATCTTTACAATACATGTGCTGATAACAGAACCTATGCAGTCAGCCTTGGTGATGTGACACTGGAAGGTGGTACTTTTTCTGTGTATGTCTTCATAAATCACTAGAGGGCACTCTTGTCCTATATTTTGTGTCATAGTACAAACCTTGATTAAAACTCAAAACAGCAAATGTGTACTGTCTGGGGTCCCTCTTTCAGTCTCTAGATGTCATACTGTTTCTGGCAGATCAAAAGGAGATTACAGTTATATACTGTTTCATGCCTTGAGGGAATGGTGGAGAGGGATGCTCTGGGCTTATATAGAAATGTTTCAGTCACTTGCAGTAATGACTATTTTTTTTCTTTTTCTGACCATGTACAACAGTAAGGATTTAGCAACAATCACATTGCCTCAATGGCACACAGAATGTAGTCCCTACATTTGCAGGGAATAGACAACTACTTAAAACAGTACTGCAATTACAAAATTGTCTTGCTGAAACCAGAGGATACATATGTTTTGTATTGTGACGGCCCCTAGGCCTTAGACTCAGGTCCCTGGTTAGCCACTCCCCAAATCAGGAGAGATTGCTGACACCTGATTTGGGTTGACTGCTCAGCTACAAGTATGGGTGCCTGAGCAGTCAGTCTTTCTCTCCTCTTGGGTTGCTTGGCTCTACTGGACCTTGGGTTGTTTGTGCTTTCTTTATATACTGATGCATGTTCACACACCCACATTACTGATTAACTGACTTCATAGTTAATTTAGTTTCTTTAAATAAATGCACTTCAATTGGATGAATTATGTGTGGTCTCCTTCCTTTGTCCGTCCTTGAGCAAGGGCGTGACAGTATTGATAGTCTTTCAGAAAACAAGAGGAGACTGCGTTGTTCCATTAAGGAAGAGTTCATTCAGCCAGTCATTTGAAGTGCATTTCTTTTTTTAGGATGACTTTAAACATCTGTCCAGGGACTGCAGATGAAAAATAGCCTGTTGGCTAACTCTGGCGCATTTACAGAAATGTCAATCAATGTGCACTGTCCCTGTCAAATAAAAAAATTAAAATAAATGTTTTAACAGGAGAGGGAAAACCCCTGTTGTACTCATAGCTCTGTCAAATTGCATTTATTGTATGTCAAATATCCCACCACAAGCCAACAAAGAACTGTTGTGCATCAACAGGAAGCACACTGTTTCAAAGGTTAAAGTAGCTATAGTGAGATGGGTGTTTGTTGTCAGGACAGTTCTGTTCTTTACCTTAAACCATACAAATCAAAGCTTTGAAAGATTTTGGTTTAATTAATCTTGACAGTCGATTGAAGCTAAAGTTAAATAAAAAAAAAAGAAGGTAATATTGTCTGATGCAGTTGAAATTGAAGAGAATACAACGTCTTTTTCACATAACATAAACTGCCACACGCATGCTTACAGACATTACTTTTTTAATATTAAAGTCACTATAAAACAATTCAGTTACTCCTTAACCTAACAATAAAACGTATACTAATCTTATTGTAATTATTTTAATAAACGTGAAAGAAGCTGTTGTTGCAATCTTTCGTTCTAAAGAAGGTTGGCATGCCCCAGTTTTTTTCCTCAGGAACCACAAACAGGTTTCTGCGAGAGAGTGTCAATACTGTAGCGAGTCAGAGTGATCACTGTGGTGCAACTACAGTATGTTTTCTCACAAAGAGGCCGTTTGTTTTCTGGCAACATTCACTCTGCTGACCATACCTGCAAGTAAAACTGGATGAGTAGGTAGAATATTTGGAGGTAAGAGATAGAATATAAGATAAGGCCTTCCATGTAAAACACCCTGCTAAGGATATTTTAATAGATTGAAAAGAAAAAAGGTTGTTAACAGCATACCTGTGATTCACTGTGCTTCAGGCTACAATCTATCACCACTAGCATAGGGCGGGCCTTATTCTCACTGAACCTCTTCTACCGTCATCACACTGCAGTAAGAGTATGTCAAAAGAAAGAATAAACATTGTGAGAAAGGACAAAGGGTCAAACTTTTTCAAACTCAAGTTTTCTTTCCTTTAATAAATGAACATTTTGATAAATTACATTTTTTTTAGTTGCAACTGTCACAAAAATACATTTTGTTTAATGGATTTGTAGAAAGGATTTACTTAAACACATCAAACCGACTGTGAAAGAAACATGCTCGGTACAGCTGTAGTTTGACTGTTAAATTCTATGGCACATTGAAGTGAATGGCAACTCCTGCTGCACCGAGCGATGTTACTGGCATACAAAAAGAAAGAAATAATGGGCCCAGATCATATAAAAGTAATCCCAAAATACAGCGTGTAAACAGAAATTCTACAAAACCGGCAAGCAACATGTGTGCAGAAGAGTTTTGCAATAATTCTGCGATAGGACTTGTAATTAAAAATGGCAATTATGAAATCCACCTTTTGATTAGGCACCATAACACTGAGTACATTGCAAATAAAAATGTTTAATTTACATATCTGTCTGTCCTCTGGTTAGATTTGTATTTAGACATCAATTCAACAAACGTCATTCTCAACAGCATATATTATTGTGACAAAAGAACATGATGCAGAGTAAAAGACAAAAATAAACATCTTTACAAAATAAATCTTTACAATTGTTGCGAAAAAGTGCTTCATGAGCGCCCAACTGTCTCATATTTAGTTTTTTAGTACACGCGTTTAAATATTGATCGTGAATTGATCTGATTTTTATCTACAATTCAAATTCGAACCAGCGTTCCCACTAAAATCACAATACGCATAGTTGTGATGTGGCAACGTTATTTACGCTGCTGCTGTGAGGCTCGGTTAAAAACAGCACCAGCAATGATTGACATAATGCCTGGGGAAGATTTCACGCAGCGCTGTCATCATGACTGAGTCTACACCAGGTAGTGACAGCCTTCAAATTAAAGACAGGAGGGAACAGCACTGTTGGAAGTTTAAAATACTGGATCCTTTCCTTATATAAAAATGATGGTCTTGGTAGGTTATGAAAACCCAAAACATACAGTAACAAGACAAAGTCAACACTAAACCAATTCCAACAAAACAGTCATGCGAGAACAAAGCGTTTCAAGTTCAATTTGATTACAAAGTGTTCAGAAACTTCATTAGAACCAAGGTGGCTTGAATTTCCTCTTACACAGAATAAATAAAATGTCCTTCGTTTCTGTTAAAGGCGTGCATGCCCCAGTCCTTAGAATAAGACATCTTCATGCTCAATCATCAGCTGCACCACCAGTTTCTGCTGCCTCATGTCATTCAGGGTTATCAAGGCATTCTGCTCCGGCGGCTGCATGAGCGTTGGACCATAGACGATCCCCAGGTTCTCAGAACTCATTAAATTGTCCTTTGCCAACTGTGTCACCCTGTTAAAAAACGATAACTGGTTATTAAGGAGACTAGAATAAGGCAAACTACAAAAAGAGGGACATGGCTAAAATATTAGAATCTTGCATAATTCCCTTATTTTCCACAAATACCATGAAAGACTGTCGTTAGTCCATTTGCCAATACTCTAATTCTGCTGTACCTTTCTGGGGGAAACAAGATTTACAACATTTTTTATAACAAGCTAAATACCGGTCTTAAACAGCTGGGCACTGTGATGTTATGCTCAGGTGTAACATTCTGCTGACTATTTTCTTATTAACACATTCATATCTTGAGGAACAATACACAGGAGATGATTACTGAGTATTTATAGAATTAGTATGGCGTAATTAGGATCAACTTAAAAACTAATAACAGTGGCTTTGGCCAGAAAAGCAATACTTTTTTTTAGTAGAAATTATTTATTGTTGACTTCAGTCTTTGTAAAGAATTTGGATTTGAACTGACCTCTTGAGGTGAGCCATCAGGTAGCGTAGGGTCTCGTAGTGGGCTGGGGGAAGCTGCAGCAAACTCTCGTGAATGGCCTCCAGTCTGGATTCAGCATTTGGAAGTTCTACATGACAATAGAGACATGATTAGTATCAGAGCGCTGCAGAGTACCAATAACACAGTGATAGCATGGAATAGCCCAGAGTGGAGAAGCTCTTACTTGCAGATTGAATAAATTTGGAGTACAAGTCAAACGTGATGACTGGAATGGGAAGATCTCTCAGGTAGAGCTTCAAAGCACCAGCAATGATGTTGATGTCTGCATAGGCACTGGCGCTGATGTCAGCCTTATCCCCATCTGTTGATGAGAACAATCCAATGATTAACATGTCCTTTTACATTTGGATACAATTATAAATAACTGCTGAAGTTCCCGTGTAGTTCACAAAATAAATTGTTGTGCCGTGCTGCAGCTGGAACAAGCTCCTCATTTAAAAGTATGAACCCGTGAACTAAACCCTCAGAGACCAGTAAGATCCTGGGGCAAATAAAAAGATGTCAACAAACCTCGGTCAAAGGCGAGCCTCACTTCCTCTACGTGCTCTGAAAAGCCAGACACTCGGTAGAGGCCCTCGGAGTTCATACCTGCAACAGACAATTGGGAAGCTTGTCTCAGTCTTTCAGGGGGTTTCTTTCTCTAAATCACCCCCCATGCATCCCATTATGCTACAAATGAACTGGAGGAAATGCAGGCAACTATCCTAACAAAACTAAATATGACATTTCTAAGTAAACAGAATACTTAAATGTTGGAGTTAAGCATGTAATAATCAAAATGTATGAACAGCTTTCCTTTCTATGAAGTGATTGACAAGTTACAATGTCATGACTGATTTACTGCTTTTTACCTCTCAGCTCTATCTCTCGAATGCACATGTCCACCACCATGGGTCGGGTCGTGTTATGAGCTTTGACTAGTGTGGTGAGGTCACAGCTATACACTTTCTTTATCCTGCGCAGGTCCGGCTGGCAGTCGCTGGGAACCAGTTTGGAGCATTGTTTGTGTACATTCAGTCCACAATCTAGAGGAGCAAAAAGGCAATACAAAGAGAGAGGGGGAGGGGGGGGGGGATTAGCTTCAAACCGATGATAACAACCATCACAGCAGGCTTAAGACAGCAGTTTGAAAAGGTTTCCCAGAGTCAGTGATGATAAACTACACTGTCAGACAGCACAGCCGCAGCTAAGCTGTCTCCAGCTCAGCCAAAGGCAGATAACAGAGAACATGATGGCAGCATGGGCGGGGGTTCTTTGAGCTAATTTAGACACATTAAGTGTGCTGGACAGCTGTAAAGAGCGGAGTGGGTGTGAGAAATACGTCTGCTTGGGTTGCTGCATAACTTTGAAATGATGGTTTTGAAGTAGCAATATTTGTCTGACTGAAATGGTTCATCACAAAGACGTTTTTACCGCCTGAGCGACGTTAACGCTTGGCTTCTGATTGCTCTCAGTCAGTGGTTGCAGAGAGTGTAGCAGGAGATAAGAACACAAATGAAGGCCAGATGGAGAGAGAGAGAGAGAGAGGACAAAGAATGATGTCCAGTTTCTCATAGCACATGAGGTGTCTGATGATACCAGTGTTTGCCTCTGGCTTATCAGCGTAGCAAAACAACAAACACTCTGTTTAGGAAGAAAGCCACGGAGTACACAACTGTGCACATCGGTTTCATGACTGTCTGAGCAGCGAACGCATCTTGTGACCATGGAAGACTTGAAAGCTGAACTCTCACACGCAATCAATCACTTAGATCTGCTGCTATATTTAGTCCAAATGTACACAACATTTGACCTGTGTTTAACCAGAATGATGTCATAATTTACAAACATTATGTGAGGAAAATCATGTTTATAGAGAAACATAACTTGTAATCAGATGAACGGCATCAGCTTTAGATGGCCTTTTCTTTGCACAGCAACCAGTTACATGGAATTATAAAAGAGCATGTCAAAACATCTAGTTGCTTCAGAGATGTGTTCTCTACTGATGCCTTTGTGTTGACTCTTCTGACTGGTGTTTGCAACTGCATTTCCCTACACTAATGCTGCTTATGTTTTATTGTTTGTTTATTTGATATCGTCTTCTTTTTAAAAAAATATATATTTTCTGATCTTTTATGAGGTTCTATGCTAAATAATTTGTTTTGATTACTTTCTTGACTGGGATCAAACAATCTTGTGGGGTGGTTAATCACAGACAGGAGGATCTCAACATGTTCATCACAGATGTATAACCAGAGAATAACCATACCATTATAAATGGGATCAATGAGTGAAAAAGGGGAAAACCACTTTTTCAAACAACCTTCTTAACAACTGAAACATCCATGACAGGATAGTGTTTTCTACAGTTCATATACTACTTGGCATCTCATTAGTGAAGTGATATTCTCTGTGTCATACATACATGAAACGCTGATGTTGGTAGTGAATAGTTACCTGAGCAGTGGACACCCTGGGCGATGAGGCCCCACATGAAGTTGGCGCAGTACTCGCACCAGTGTGGCCCTCTAAAGGTGTGTACCTGGTGTTTGGAGAAGACATGGTTATTCATCACACAAACACACACCACACATTGCCATTCATTGCTATGCCCAGTCTAACCTGGATAAACTCCCTTTTGATGTACTGGACAGAGATTACTTTGTGATACCAAGCTACAGTGGATGGGACCCCTCGCCAAATGAGAGCATTTGTATATACAAGGCAGATTAAAGGATTTACTATAATGTGTCTGGCATCTGCTACTGGGCAATCGGATACATGCAGGCAGGCAGTGAGGCAAGCCTGCAAGTCAAAATAACTGATGTACACCGACTGTGCAAATTAGAGATAAGATGGTGAACGGTAGCCCCACCTGTGTGCGCACACACACACACACACACACACACACACACACACACACACACACACACACACACACACACACACACACACACACACACACACACACACACACACACACACACACACACACACACACACACACACACACACACACACACACACACACACACACACACACACACACACACACACACACACACACACACACACACACACACACACACACACACACACACACACACACACACACACACACACACACACACACACACACACACACACACACACACACACACACACACACACACACACACAGGTACTTGAATAGGTAGCAGTCGACTGCTGAGTGAAGAGGGCATATGGCAGGTGGTGTTTGGATGGTTTTTGTTCTCTTCCAAAGGGAGTATACAAAAAGCTTTGGGGGTCATTATATTCTGCCCGTTAGCTGAAACCCAAGATACAATTGCAAGAATGTTGGGGCGCCCAGAGGCAGAGTATCCCTAACTTCTCCTTTGTATATTTAAAGAACCATAACTCTGTACTGCTCTATACAATGGACCAATCACTTACACTCTGAAAGAGAGCAGAGGACAATATCAACTCGATAACAGCTTTTTACAAGCACAGCTGCATAAAACAAAGATGGATCTGTGAAAGCTTTAAGATCAATGCTAATCAATGTACTCTGCTAATGGCTTGCCATAGTATGCATTAGTTCCCCTCAGTGCACATGGGTGTCAGCTGTATGTGCTCTCATCAAACAGCAACACATATTATGGTCTATGATGGGACAATCAAAACATCTGAGGCATCTGTAAATACATCACTGTGATTACTTAACCACTTAGGAAAAGTGTGTGAGCCAAAAAGAAAATGCTGTAAATGTATGTGTTATTAGGAGGAATATAATTAAGTTGTCAGCAGCCATTGAACTTTTGATCAGAAACCTACTCACCTTGAAGTTGTGTATCTTCTCATAGAAGCACTGCTTCTCCGGTGTATCTTTCAAGGCGGTCCGTTGCACCAGAGGTGAGGAGATCTGTGGACAGGAGGCCAACAGTTTAATAGGCTTCCACAGAAGGGTTCCCTTGCTCCCCAGTTTGACTCCCAGAGCCAAAGCCAACAGCTGCTGACGCTTCCTATCTTGTCTTTTAGCCTTGTGTGAAATAAGCTCCCCTCCTCTGTTGTCTTCCGCGTCCATGTTCAACTGATCTGGCTCCCACAGACTCTCCATCTCCTCTGGGAATATATGTGGTGGCCGGACGTTGGTGCTGTGCAGCAGACGCTGCCGGCAGCAGCTCAGCGCAGACGAGGCAGCCACACTCCACTCCTCTGTGACCCAGGAGGGAGACTGATGACAGCTAGCACAGGGTTGACTCTGCATCTGGTCTGAATGCAGCAGCAGCAGCGAGCAAGAAGAGCTGGGGGAATGGGATTGGTAGTGGGCGGCCTGAGAGTAGGAGTGTGCCTCACACAATGGCCCTCTTTCACACGCCTAGAAAGGGCCCTGATAGGGAGGGGCCAGGAGCTTTAGAGTGAGGGCGGTCGGGTGCTGTCAGGAACGCTTCATACAGCTCTGTAAGGCAGGATCAATAGTGCAGACGCCCCCTTTTTATATCGCAGAGTACATTCCCATTAGCGCGCTGCCTTCCGGACACACTCCACTGCACTTAACTGGAGATAATACTCAACTGCCAGCAGCTCTCAGTCAGTGCTGGGTCTCATAAACGGGTCAGGCTACTGCTCAAAGACTGACCAAAGATCCCCTGGCCTGCAGAGCCGTGGCTGTTGTCGTAATTCAAACAGATCTTGACCTCCAGCTATGTCAGTTGGCTGGTGGAATTCCCCATACTGCCGTCCAGACTGGATCTTCCAGACACTCGTGACTGCAGACTACTTCCGCCAATCACAATCATCGTCTCAGAGAACCAGCAGAGCTAGCCCATCAACAGGGATTGGGGGGGGGGATTACTGCCATAATCCTTACACAGGGAATAATCCTGCAGTGCCCAAATCCAAGTAAAGTCCCACAGCAGGCTCATTTGCCGGTCCGCAATCATGTACTATTTTGGCAGTGGGGGGCTGATGCTGTGTTCATGCTGAATGTGTCCCTATTAGCTCTGCTTGTAAACAACCATTAAACTGCAACAGAAGGCTTTTGGCTTTTCTAATTAATCAAGAAGCCCTGAACGTGCATAATGCTGACAACAGAGCAGACTACATGTTAAATAACAAGCTTCTGCCAGAGATTGAGTCAAACAGCTATTTTACAGAACAACTCAGCCTTAACATAGAAAAGCTATCACGAAAAAAAGAAGGATGAATTGATTTATCACACAGGGGTCATAAAGCCAGTAAGCATTGGATGTGTGAGGATAAAGAGCTGGAGAAAAAGTTGAGTGGTGAAGGGGAAAGCAAAAAGAGCCAAGGGGCAACTGCAAAGCTGAGATAAAATGAAAGGATTGGCAGCTTTCTGACACAGCAGCAAAGTAAAAACATATTGCTCAGGGCCTTTCGTGTGACAGCTAGTTTTCTTTGTCTCTGGCGTCTGGGACAACATTTAACTGGCTGATGGCTGCGAGAGTGACAGGACAGGTGAAGATATCTGTTATTGTGGTGGACATTCCCTAAGAGACCAACACATACCATACCATACAATGCGTCTCTACAGCTAAGTCTGAGGGGGCAGATGAGGAATAGACCACTCTGAGATATTTTAGCCCTGCAAGGTTAGAGGGAGGGAGGACGAGGGCTGAGCTCTTTGTCTGCAGGCAGATGGCTTCTTGTCTCTTAAAGAAGAGCTTGAAGAAAAGGACACAAAAGGTGGTCACACAACAAGCCCTGCTCTCTTTTCACTGGCTGGGCTCTTTATCGCTGGAGGGCTTTGTGAGAGCACAGCTGAGCGGACTCTGTTGTGACGGAGTACTTGGAATTATGGGGAAATGGTACAGTGGGCACTGACACAGTTAGACAAGAGATACAACTACCCACATCCCAAACAAAACAGCCCTAACAACATCTCTGACAAAAAGAAAAATAGACATACTGTGAAGGGTACAGCAGTCAAAGATAAAGACTATTATTCAAAAATGGAAGAAATTGGCACTTTTGACACCACTGGAACACTGAAAATGGATGTATTTGTCTATGTCTGCAACTGAAAAGAAAGGTCAAACTATGGTGTGTACAACTACATAATCAGCTTTCTTTTGCATTTTTATAGCATAACTCCTGGGAGAGAACAGGTTATTATCCACAAACAACATAACAATTTATTTTTGGAAACCTTTTCAGGGCAGGCGAGCAGAGAAGCCTGTCAAGAGAGCCCCATTGAGATTAAACCAGTGTGGCGAGTATCAGGAGAAATACAGGCAGTTTCTGGCTACTGAGGAAAGTCCTTCACATGCAAAGAGGTGATTCAGGAGGATGATCTAAGTGTTGGGTCAAGTACTCCCCCTCAGCTTCTGGGAGTATTTTAATTACACAATAATTTGCAGTCATGGCCATATGGTGGTGTCAACCTGACGCTGAGTAAATAAATGTTAATGTTGACTATACAGTGAAGCTACTGTGGCTGTAAAGCCTCAGGGCGTGGCTGTGTAATTGGTAAACATGAAGTTCAAAAAAGCTACCACAGATTTGAGCCGTCAGGCTGGGTCTCTGCTTCTTGGCCGTGTAATATTGGAGAGGACAGAAAGCGTTTTTCTCCTTTGACTGGCATGTCGTTTTAAACGCTTATTAACAAAGCCTCTTCACAGCGATCACTGACCCAGATCCTCATGTGTAAATCTTGGCAAGAGGATCATGAAGTCAGTTTTACACAAGCGCCAACACAACTGACAGTGTGACATTTAGACAGAGAGGTGCTCCAGATTTACTAGCCAAGTGAAGGTTAATTGGAGGCGGCAGTCCACAACATTTCAAACATTATAGCTGCAAATCAAACAGAGTGCAACAATTCTGGACACTGTTCAATAACGCACCGTGTTAAGCAAGCATAGTTTAGTCTGCATGTATTGGGGTGGGGAGGAGGGCGGGGGAGGTGGGCTTCCTCAAGGTTGGTTTAGGCATGTGTAGCTCTAAGCTCATTTGAAACCACAATAAATCAATGGATTGCTGACTGACCGATGGCCATAAGCATTAACGGTTCATGTTTCAAGTGACAGAGGTCCGCAGCAGACACTCCTGCTGACAGGGCTGCCATGTGTCTGTCACTGACTGACAAACTACAGGCTGACATTTGGGAGACAAACAATCCCCAAAGCAAAACATTTGGTCTTCAAGCTGAGACATCACACGACACCCTCAGATTTAATCCGATTCCAGTTTTTATCCTATTTGGGGTTCTGCCATCTTTATGTTGTTATGTGGCCCATTTATTGCTGTGTTTTTACGTTATGTTTTAGGTTTTCTATAGATTAATATATCATTACTTGTATTATTATTATTATTATTATTTTTAGGATACAGTTCGTCAAATCTCTGGAGAAGAAAATATAAGTGTTGTTCTCAAAAAAGGCTGTTTGTGAAATGCCATGATGAATGGTGGAAACAAGTTAAGATTGCCCTCTAGTGGAAGGATAGTTAGGATTCATCTCCAGCTAGAAAACAGACATTCCTCGTTGATAAATCATTCACTGACTTTAATCCCACAACAGCTCATGAGCGCCAGTGAATACAATGTGCAATTTGTCCCACCAGTGATCATTGTGTCTGATATGCATGGCAGGCAGAGCAAAGTCCCAGTCCCCTCGGTCATCATTACCTTTTAGAGGAAGCAACCAAGCATGGCAGCAGTGAACACACCCAGGGGCCACATGGATACTGTACGTCTCACTCAAAGGACAAAGTGTCCTCTCTCAGTGAAACTCTCGTTCTACTTGAATTGTAAGAAAAATGTGCAGCGGCGTGGAAGTAGATCAAAATCATGGTATTATAAAGTGTCACTAGGCTGAGGGAAATCTAACAGATAGTTTACAGCTGCCTAGATGACTAAGAGATGTTTCTGATGGAGATGTGGTGGTTAAAAAAAATCTAAACATCTAAATGTAAAATATCGCTTACTCTGACTATAACGACCGTAGGTAATCAAAGTGTTTGGTATAGAATTAAGAGTATACAAGATTTTGATGAGAAATAAAACACTTTAAAAGGTGACCTATCATGCAAAATGCACTTTTGTACGTCTTTTATACATGAATGTGTCCCAGGTGTTCCAGGGAACTCACCAAGTGTCAGAAAACACAACCCTCTCTCTTTTCCTCCATACCCAAATCTCTTAAAAAGGGGCTGCAACGGATCTGATACAGACTGATCCAGATTCGAACACTTCTGTGACGTCACAGAAGTGGCGCTACGGCTATTGGGCCAACTCCACCAATCAGGAGGAGACAGCCGTTATTGCCGTTCGAAAGCGCTGGAGACGCTGTAGTACATATGCCAGGCCTGTAGATGGTGCTGTTCTCACAGAATCAGCCCATGAAAAGACGGTGTTAAATTGAGCGAAATGAGGAATGGCTAAAATGCATGATCCGTTTGGTATTTTGAAAAATAAAAAGTATAAATATGCCTTATATAGGTATGGTCCTACACTATATTATTCAAATATAGCATGATAGGTCCACTTTAACATTCAATAATGAATAACAATCTTTAAGTCTGAAATAATGAGTAAGCACTCTTGTAGAAGCGTTGTGTTATCAAGGATGATGGAGATGGAGCTGGAGATAACACAATTATTTTTCTTTTGTTGATTGAGCCACTAGTTATTTTGGGAAAACTGCTTATTTATATTCATGTTTGACAATTAAATATATCCTATTCTCATGCAGCTTGACTGCTAACCTCACAGGGAAAATGAAACTCAGGAAGTTACTGATCCCAGTCAGGAAATAGTTTGGTACTCAACCCGCTATTACATCCAGATACTGTGTGTCCCTTTTGAACCTTTTTTTGGTAATTAACTAATTGAAAAACATGTTAGTTAGTGATCCCTAAAGTTGCCAGTATCTGTATTGTGTTAGCTTTGGAAGGAGACAGGCTAGTCTGTTTCTAATTAATGCTAATTTAAGCTAACCGGTTGCAGTTTTATATTTTCCCTGCAAACATGAGTATTGAACTACACATCAAACTTTCGGCTAGAAAACGATGAGCCCAGTTTGCCAAATGTCAAACTAACCTCTCCATTTTAAAAACCGACAGCAAAATTTAAAAACGTTAGCATTTGAGAATGATAAATAATTTCAAAATGATTTATTTAACTACATTGTTGACTTGTCTTTCCACCTTTTTATCGATTAATTGACTTACATTTGTTTTTTTCTAATTGAAGAAAATATCCAATAAACAATAGCATCTGTGAAGCAGTGCTTTGATCAATGACACTTCAACAATGTATGGATGCTTGAACTCGGTACCTTCCAGACAGCCTCTCTTAAAGCTCCACCAGTCCACACAAAAGAACATCTAGTAATGAAACTCACCCTTTCGTCTCTTTGGAAGGTGACCCTGCGTGGCTCTGTGCGTCCACGGCTCAGCCTGTGCACCATCTTGTCCTTGAGCAACGAGGTGTAACCAAGATGTTCGTAGATGGGGTTAGTGGTCATCTTGGCGATGTACTCCGCCGCCTTGGTCTCGATGTAGAGTGTGATGAGGGCGTCTGTCACAAGGTCGTGAACGGACTCAAACCTCTTCTCCCCGACAAAGTGCTTCCCATCGTAGAAAAGTCTGTAGTTGAGGGTCTGGTGCCCAAATCTGAATCGAGACACAAGACAAGAGGGAGTAAAGCTGAGCAGGGACGGAACCGTTAAGTGTGGATGAATAGAAATGAACCGGAATGATTGGAGACAGAGCAGGGAATGGGCTGATGATAGGACCGGGATTCTGTGCTGAATACTGATGCTGATTCTTTACTGACGGAGTTGGTACCTCAAGGCCAAGGTGTGTGTCCCTGGCTGTCTTTGGCTCTCCCTGATGAGGTACGCACCCTCTGCTCCCACTAGAAGCTCATCGGCATATTCTCGAGAGATCATGCCATGAAACCTGCAAAAAGAAAATACTTCTAAATATGCCTCCAATGTGATTTGATCCTAAAATACACAGATTAACATTTTGGATGTTCCCCTGAGGCTCTTACCAAAGCAAAGAGACACACATATGCACACAATACACATCCACCCACTTGAACCTAAACCACATCTGATGCATAGCAGTAACGCTAAAAAAATCATTGTCTGCAGAGTAATATTTGACAACAAAGGCATGAATATATGCGTAGTAAGTCACACTCACTCTCTGCCGTAGTATTTGGGTCTGCTCTCCATCTGTAAAGCAGAACAAGACATATTGGCTGGAGCAACATGATTTAAAAGCTCAATTAAACAGCTATGTGAATTGTTCTTACAGCCTGTGTGGAAGATAAAGGACTCCACAGCACAGGGTAGATTATCTCCATCTGTGCCCCCGCGTCTATTCGCAGCTACCAAACCATAAAGCCAAATCACAGAGTGTGGAGGTGAATTAGAGGCAGTGCAAGAAAACAGCCGGTGAGAGATGGCCAGATGCAAAGATGTAATATTTAGTGTGTTACTGTGTCGCCCCAGTGTGTGTGGTGTGTCGGCATTACCAATCAAACAGCACGGCTGGAAACAATTTGTCATTTTCTACATGTCATCTAACATTTTACATTTTCAGAAACTCCTTTCATTCTCTTTAACTGAGGATAGTTCAAATCTCTTTTAAAACTGACAGTCATGATCATAATGAATTTGGGATAGGTTCAATTTCATTTTGTGCTTGGTCTTTACGGGCAGCCACAATCTCGCAGAGCCAGCCCAAAACTTTCGCTTCGCTCATCATAGCATGGCAAGAATCAAAATAGGATGAGACATGCCTCATTTCTGGTGGGCTGAACAGCTCTCCCAGTGAGGGCTGCAGGAACAAGAAGAGCAACTTGTCTCTCAGCTTTATTCACAAAGATGAAGCAATAAAGTCTATGCTGTCTATTCAAAGTGTTCCTGTTGTGTGCACGATAGTGACTGTACTCTGTAAGTCATGTGCCCGATGAAAATTGAAACAGGTTTTTGCTTCCTGTACTTGTTCCATCTGGAACTCTTCCTGATGTTCTTCCCATGTAAATGAAGGGAGACAAAATGTAACACAAATGTGTTAAAAGTTTTTTTTTAGCTTCACTTCAGTTGTTAGTTATACATGTTGATATCATCCAAAGTTACAGTGTTATCAGATAAAAAGTCCCTTGTCTATGAAATACTTTATATAACCTATTCTCTTCCATCTTAGCATATGACTGCAGTTCTGTCCTCCATTCAGAAGAGACCAAATTAAAGACATATGAAGTCCCAGTGAAACAGAAGCTTCCTTGTTTACAGTATACACACCGATTTATTAATAATTGTTACTAGCTTATGTAAAAATGTAACATTTCTGTTTTACGGAGGAAAAATTATTGTAATGTGAAAATATTGAGATATTTTTGCGTATTTAGTTTGGTAGATATTGTTAAACAGGTTCATAATATTACTGTACCAGGGTTGTGATCTTGAAGGGTTAAAAGTAAATTTCACATTTCATATTGCCTATGGGGCAAATAATAAACCATCAAGTTGGAGCATTGTACTTGATTGTCTAATTCTAGCACAGCAGCACACAGTTTACATAGCGACTCCTGAGGTGTGGGAGTTACAAGAAGCAGCAAGTCAGTCCCCATAGCTGACTGATTGGTCTGGCTTCCAGCTGCCACACTCAATCACTTCTTCTGAATGTTTTCAGGCTGCAAACTGCAGCTTGGCTCTGGTGTGGTAGAGGTCAGAAGTCTACCAGACTATGACAATATGAAAAATAAGAAAGCTAAATAAGTTATTCCGCTATGTTTTGACGTTATTTGGTTTTTCTGTGTTCTTCTTATTCATAATTATAATGCATTTTATTAATATTTTGTGAAGCAAGTTGCTTTTTCATATGAAGTATAAACATAGATTAAGGGGTTGTTATTACGAGGACATCATTGTCATTAATAATAAAATACCAAACAACTGATGTTACAAGCTCCTCGGTTGGGAGGTATAGACTCTGGTTTTATATTTTAACCATGTACTTATAAAATATAAAAAACAGCAACAAATACCAATCATTTCAGCCCTATACAGTAGCCCATTGTATACAGCTTTACAGATGTACTGACCTCCTGAGGACATGTGATCCTCTTTGGTCTCGGGGCTTCCTGCTGTAGCTGGTACACTGTTGGAGAGAACAGGGATGGTAATTAAGGCCCTCGAAGTGACGTACACAGCTCAATGCAAGTTGTAATTACATACATTCTGTAGCTTTGTTACCAAAATAGCAACCTCTACACACACATAAGAAGCAGGAAACTAAATGGTGCAGAGCAGCTTCCAGACGATGGACACTCCTCAATCAAACACAATCTCCATTTAGTCTAGCTCTGACTCAAAGGTAACAAGGAACAACAGGAGCCATTAGCTTACAGTATACAGACTAAGGAGTCAGAGGTTTACATGGTCATACATCTGCAAACCATATGTGTAAATCAAGACCTTTTGTTCACTTACCTAATGTGCACAATGCTGCTAAACCCAAATACGTACACTTCTAAATACACACATGCTGCAAATCCAAGTTTCTCTGTATTACAGTAGATGTACTTAAAAGATCGGGAGAACTTGAAATAAAATCTGAATCAAAGTGAAAATGGAATTAAAGGATTTGTGCCAGTCTGAGTAATCACCTCAGCAGCTTCACAGAATCAGTACATTACAATTAGTGATCCAAAAGTGAGAGAAGCCAAGGCGCTGCTGCCGTTTTACTGAACAGGATGTCAGTGGGGACAGAAATATTACACCAACGGAATAATCAGTAGCTAAATGTGGTTATTTATCTTTCTTAATACGTCTAGAAGTTGCGTTTCACTTTTATCTGACAAGCTGCCAAATCCGACTCTATAATAGCCCTTTCTATATTATCAGTGAACTGCTTTATACTTTAATGCTCTCACTCCTAAATGGACTTTTAGCAGTCTATCATTTTGTAATATGTAGAGGAGGGCTGAAGACTAAAACAATGTCCTCTTTTTTTACAACTAGTAGAGTAACATCAGTGAGTGAGGTTTAGCTAAGTGTTCACAGGAGCAGATCCTCCATGCAGGGGGAGGAAGACTCCTCACTGTGAATGTTCATGTTCATGTTTTGTCAGGCTGACTTAAGCCAACCAGCAAGATCTGGACATCATCCATTCCTGTGACACACTGAGCTCTAAAAATACTTCAGCTGAGGACCAGAGGAGTCAAGGCAAGATGGGAGGATTCAGAAATACAGCATTTTAGGAGAGAATATTGGGAAGGGATATTACAACATGGGGGAAATGAATAAAAAAGATTTAAAATGTTAAAATGTAATCAAGAACAGGCAGTTCCCAGCTGAAATGATGTGTGCTCTGCTTTAACAAAGGCCTTATATTCTGATTCCTAACCCATTTCCTCCCACATGGAAAAAAACATTGTAAAATGAGGTGGGTGTACTGATGATCTGTTTTCAGCTAAGCCTCTTTGCAGGTAGAAAGTCATATTTTTACCCCAGTGACGGTAACCCAATTTACTCAGCGATCAGGAATCCGCTGCTTTGCATTTGTGAACGTGTTGTGTGGGCGTGTGTGTTTGATTGTGTGCTTATTATGCTTGTGTGTATACAGCCTTTTGAAAGCTGCAGCATATACAATTGTACAATAAAACCCAATCCTTCCAATTATAGAATAATGTCTCTGTTATTTATAAATCAAAAATAAATATGCTGTTATTTACAGAGATACACGAAAGGCCAAAGTCAGGTCAATCCCGTCAAAACATGGCTTACTGGCATATAGCATAAATGAAATGACTCACAGTAGGACTTCCATATGGGCGGTTGGTAATCCTCAGGGTCTGTAAAACACACAAATAAAGCAGGATTCTGTTATTAACTCGCAGTGGTATTTACAGACTGTGCCCTGTTTTTCCTCATTAAAATCTCCATTACTATCTCTTTCCCAGTGGAATGACTGAGAGCCTTTCACCATGGTCATGTCAACGTTGTTTACCCCTTTGTTACAATCATGCATATGGATCACACTGTGCAGCTGCCTCCTGAGACGCAACATTGAATACACTTCAAGGACAATCAATACATCCAACATCTTGTTGGCACACACAAGATCTGTATTGCCAGCATGGTCCCAAACAAACACACCAATCTAAATTAATGAAAGTAAATACAATTTAGATCTCTAAACTCATGGTAAGACTTTCCGCTAAGAAACACAGTGGTTGATTTATGATCATGTGAACACATTCCTGAAATGTGATGGTGCTGTAACATTAGCTTGAAAAGAGTAAATGGCCTGTAGCAAGTGATAATTTAGTGTAGTACCCAGCGGCTAAAGTAATGACTTCCAATAAATATTGTCACTGAAAGAGTAAGAAAGTGGCCACATTTGCCATCGTACAGTGCCAGGAAGGTGTTGAAAGTATGGACCTCATTATGACATGAACGGCATATTTTACTCATATTATATCAATAATGTTGACAAAACTTTTGCCTTATCTCTCTCAGATCAGAGAGATATGGTTAACACATACGCAACATTTATTTTATTTCTATTTATTTATTTGACAGGGACAGTGCACATTGATTGACATTTCTGTAAATGCGCCAGACTTAGCCAACAGGCTATTTTTCGTCTGTAGTCCCTGGACAGATGTTGAAAGTCATCCTAAAAACAAAAATTCACTTCAAATAACAGGTAAATACAATCAGTAAAACAACATTCAACAGAAATACTTATATTATGATAAAAAACACATTCAAACTTGCTTTTTTATATCAATATGCTGTTTCGTAGGTCAATTGTAAACCTTGATGATAAGATAATGGTGTTGCAAATTAATTATGTGGAAAGGGACCAAATGTCAAGGCAAAAACAATCGGGTGCAAGATGGAAATGATATCTTAACTGCAGTGGACAAAGATCTTCACACTGTTATGCTCCACATTAATCGTTTATTTATCTTTTCATATGATCAAGGCAATGCTTGACCTACAAGATCCTAATAAGGTGTCTGTATTATGTTACAAACAAAGCTATAATTACACATAAGGAACATTTTATTAACTCAACAGGTACAACTTAAAAAGTTAGAAAATCATGCTCTCTCCACTGATCATCATTTCATGGTTTGATGCTATTAACAGTATAAAGCATGATTTCTTTACAGGTTTTAACCCGTAGGCAAAAATATGTGATTTTATATATCGAAATGTTACTGCAAGTCCTACATGTTAAAACAGTGAGAAGATCACACAGCATCAAACATAGCGGCCTATCACAAAGACAGATGGCACTAGCTGCCAAATATTTAGTATAATACCTCTCATTAAACTCCCAGCGCCACTGCTGAACGACCCAAATGATTGTGTGAATAATGAATCATGCTGGCCTGGAAGATACATGTGGCTCATTTCAAACATTCCTTTGCAGTCATCAGCAAATCGGTGCCACACCTCTCTGGCCAGAGGGAACAAATAAAACACTCCTGAGAGAGGGAAAACCAGTGTGCACTTGTTGAGTGTGGGTATTGACGTACGGTAAGCAAAATTGTGAAACTTTCTCATAAGTAGTATCAATCTATACGACTCTTAAAACTAGTTCTCCTAAAGTATAGTATAAAGTACTATTTTTACGCTGCTATGGACAATCTTGCAATAATGCCCATTTCAGTCAGACAACTCACGCGGTTCTTTAACATGTTTATTAGAAGCAGCATACAGTTGAGTTTGGCGTCTAGGCTCGGACCTCATCACTCCACACATATACATGGCACGATGAGTGTTACACCGGGAGTATTTTATTTAGACAATTCACTAGCAGGCAAGCAGCAGCGACGTGGAAGTAGCTGCAGCAATAGCAGCAGCAAGCAATGCATGGAGAGAGATCTGGCAGGTTAAATAGAGCGGCATATTAAGGAGACTCTGTTTGGTTGGCTGTAGAGTGGCAAGGGGGCGTTATGTATGAATGCAGCATAAGTGCTCGAGTTGACTGCCTGAACTAGCTCGCAGGCTTCGCCCCATTCTATGGACAATCTGCACTAATGTATATACATTTGTTTTTATATTCGGGATTGTGGGAAACGGTCTGTCTGTACACACAAGCTGGAAGATTGACAATAAAGTTGACTTTGACTTTTGACTAAAGTATGTTTATTATGATGCTATATTATATACAACCGTCTAACTGGCAGCACAGAAAGGGCAGCAGTCAGAGTGTTTCAGCATCATCTCTTCTCATCACATTAGCGCTGTTTCTTTGGAAAGAGCTACATTAATTACACACAGTGAAGAGAAGTGGTCCATATGATCAAATGCTGAATAATTATGTAAATTATAAGAAGCAGCTCTACTGAGAAGTGGATGTTTTGAGTTATCGTTGTTACCAAAGCTCTTCACAGTCTTCCTTCAAATACAAATAAACAGGCTTCAGGCTCAGTTTGCTGAAGCTGTGTCACTGTGTATTGCACTGGCAACAGTTTGAAAGATTTATTCCACTGCGGCTTGTTTAAAAAGGATGTGATTTCATCTGGTAGGCTGCCAAATAGTCGCTTTTCAATCTGATACTTTTTAATGATGAATGGCATTTCTGTCTGGAGTATGGCCCGGGAAAGGAAGCTCGTAATGGTCCCACACACACACACACACACACACACACACACACACACACACAAAAAAAGAACATCAATAGGAATTTCTAAGCAGCTCAGAGCTTGTGCAGTTTAATGATCAGGGAGAATTTAAAATGCTGGAGCAGCCAAAGGGTTCTTCCCCTCCAAAAAACAGATATTAATTGTGTTGTTTTCTATTACTCTCCAGTCAGAGGCGTTCAATAAAATAATCACCGGCGGGTGTTTGCTAAGGTGACAAAGAGAATAGGTGATGAAGCTCACCTAAGACATTTATCCCCTGAGATAATGTTTGACGCCTGCGCACATGCTCACAAAAAGAAATGAACCGTCAGCACATAAAACAGTTACTTGAGTCGTGCTAAAAAGCTATGTATCCTGCTTTAGCCCTACTATTAGATACCACAAAAAGAACAAATGAAAATAGTTTAATTGATAACTGTGGAATGTAAATGGCTGGCAATGTTATGACGCCTTTTTTTGATGATGTTATAGGAATATGCTGCATGATTAATAGGGTAATAATTAGGGTTGCAAAATTCCGGGAATTTTCAAAGATGGAAACTTTCTATGGGAATTAACGGGAATTTATGGGAATAAACTGGGAATTTTCAAAATTGAAGGTTGGCCCTTCATAGGGATCTTATGGGGAAAGTATATTTTAGCATAATCTTGACTAAAACAAACGGATGCCATTCAAATACACTAGAATATCCATGCCATAGCACACTGCTTACTGCATGGCTATTGAGACCACACCCCCTACAGGCAGTGTGCATTCCTCCATCACATGCACAGATGATTTTGAGAAGACTGAATCACACTTTTGAGCCCAAAGCACAAGACAAATGAAGCCACATCTTTTCATTTAACATTTTGAATGGGACTTTGTAGGGATTTTTGGATGGGGGGTGCATTTTTGTTCATTTTTTAATGAGTGGGGTTGGGGGGGATGAGTAATATTTAACTCAACATTCCTCTTTTCGTTCTTCAATGAAACAAATAATTGTTCAATAAAATAATTAAAACTTGTTCTGTTCTACTTAAAAAAAAAATATATATATATATATATATATATATATAATTTTGTTTCATTTTGCATAGAATATTTCCAAAATTCCCCAGCTTAACTTCCCATGGAAACTTTCCGGAAATGTTCCGCCCCTTTACAACCCTAGTAATAATAGGTAAAGAGGTCATATGTAACTGATCATGTTTCCCAAAAACATAAAATATAGATATCGAGTTGTTGTATACTCTAACAATACATTCAATGTCTAAACAAAGATATACTATTACTATAACATTGAATTATTAAATTTCATGCTAACATTTAATTGCCTTTCATAACTTTTACAACGTTGATTGTGACAGAGAGATACACCAATTGCAATGGAGCAGTAATGGCCTGTTAGTGTGCAAATTGCATAAATAAATACAGTCTAATGTAACATTCTTGCACCATAAGAAAGGGCTTTTTGAGTTTGATGGATTTTACTTTCTAACAACAAAAAATTGGTATCACCAGGATATATTGGACATCATTTTTGTTAACACTACAAACAGAAATCCTCTTATTAAAATGCATTTGAGGTATTTCCTGTTTGTAAACACTTCTTCTGCCAGTATATCAGATCAAAATAGGGAAATGTTTGATGGACTTCAATGATGAAAGATCTCTCCTCTTCTCCCTATACTAGTTATTAATTCATAGTTCATACTAGATGCGACTTCAAGGACCATCTGCAAACGCATGAAATACAAGATGCACAGCTGTCACTGTTCCATGTTTTATATGCTGTCTAATTGCAAGATACTGGCACCCCCCCATTTCGAACACTGATCATAGACACTAAAAAGGTTGAGAACGAATCACAGACATGCTTTAAAAACAGGACTGTTTTCAAATCAGCCGAGTATACACACTCCTCACAAGAAAACGATAGATCAGGTTATTCTGTATGTTGATTTCCAGTTCAATGTCCAATGTGTTTATGGTCTACATGGTCTCATCTCTGCAGGGGTTGGGGTCTGAAGGTGAGTGAGTTTGTTTTGGTGGATCCTCAATCTCATTTCATTTCAAGCTATGAGAGTGCCGGGCAATAACAACGTCCTTTGTGAGAGATATGGGTTATTTGTATCATGACCTTGACTTAGCAATGATGAAGTTAGAATTGTAACAAACTCACACATTTTAAACCAGCGTTTCTAAGGTGTTTTCTTCCTCTGCTACACAAGAACTAAACAAGCCTTTCAGATGTGGCTTGCTCAAAAGAAATGTGCTACCTGGAACATGTAGATGACTCTCAGATTCATGTCTTGGAAGTAATGAGCACCTATGTACGTATTGTTATCCTATTTTTTTATTAAACTCATTTACCCTTTAAAAAAGGAGAAAAATGTAATGTATAAATGACACAACACATTGTGGAGCACTCAGATACATGCAGGCCCTCACATAAAAGCACCTGCGCGCACAAACACACACACTGTGGTGTCAGTGGGATGCAGCAGAGCTGCAGCAGAGAGACCATCTGCGGATTACTCTGGTCCAAAACAGACATTTCAACACTGCCTTAGTGCTGAGTAGATGACAGGTAACAGGGTGCCTCCCTCAGACATGTTTGTGTGCAACTGGGCTGGACTCCATTGGAGAAACGGTTTGTTATTTTCCATTAAGAAGATTAAGATGAGTTTAGATGAGCTTTTAAAAGCACAAGTTATCTGCCACGGAGTCTGTATATGTAATTAATACAGGCTTGGCTACTGGGATATGTTGAACTACAATTGAAATACTTGTGGGACAAACATTGCCCTTGCTGATGCTGTAAAACACGCAGATCATTTTAGTCATTCAGCATACATGACACAAATCCAGTCCGATGTGATTTATACTGGTAAGTACAATAATTAGATGTGGTGGAAAGATTTCGAGGTGAAATGAGCCTTTGCCAGACATATGTGCAGGATCGCGTCGAGCAGACAGCCTCTCGGTATTACATACGTGGGCGACTGTGGCTGCGAGGGAGTGCGGTCGTCTTTCAACCAGAAGGTTGTGGGTTCGATCCCAGCCCATGCGGTCAACATGTCGATGTATCCTTGGGCAAGATACTTAACCCTGAGTTGCTCCCGATGGCATGGCCAACGGTGTGTGCATGTGTATGTTAGGTCCTAGAGTAAGATACACTGCTCTGTATGAATGGGTGTGAATGGGTGAACGACATGTAGTATGTAAAGTGCTTTGAGAGGTCTTAAAGACTGGATAAAGCGCTATATAGGTACAGTCCATTTATCATTTACATGGCTGTAACTTTGCCTCTCTGACCAATGTTGTCATTTAAGACTGAAGGCATACTTTCATGCTCTACCCTTCAATTTATCTTCAAAGCTGTATTTCCTGGAGCCGTCTGGCAAATGGTGTGCTGCTGGTACAGTACATGCTTCAATGCCCCTCCCGTGCCAAGAATGTGTAAGAATCTCCTGATCTAGAACCATTTCCACTAAATATCTTTTCCAGGCAAACGAAGAGATTGCAAAACACATGCTGCAATCCTGCTGCAGTCCTTCCAGTTGTTATGCTATCTTATTATAACTGGACTCAAATGTACAGGGTATATCCATTATTATTCATGTATAGTGTTTTATACCGTGTGCATATAATGCAGACTAAACATTAAAATGTGGTTTGTGTCCATACCATTGTTGCTTCATTTCAATAATTAGCACAAAGTGCAGAAATAAATCAATGTCTGTGCACATAATATAATTACAGTTGCCAATATCATAAATCAATACTCAGCACAAAAAGCTGCCATCATTGACACAAGTTAAAATTAACCTTATTTTTCACACTCTGCCACAAACAGCCTCCAAACAAAATAACCTTTTAAATCAGAAGCAGCTGAAATAACTTCACCAAAAGCACTTGGTTTGCAGCCAGAACAGAAAACCCTAATATGGAGTAGAAATTGAGCCGAGATTCATTTTTGAGTCAAATGCCTCACAGACAAGATTATTCAAATGCTGTGTCTGACTTCCAAAGAGCTGCGTATGAAAATAATAATACCCTTGTGAGAACCCCTCCATCCCTGGCAGCAGCGCAGCTTGTAACCTCTGATAATTATATTGAGAGCCCAAAAGTAATGACAACCCTCCAATGCCACAGAGAGAAAAGAGTTTCCTCTTAAAGCAGCAGTGGTCAAACAGTAAATCTATTGCTTTCTGAAATGCACACATGAGATAATGCTCGGTGAAGTATGTGGTTGCCACAGGGTATATCAGCTTGGAAACAACTGTCTGTCCCTCCCATTGGGCAGTACCTAGGGAAATGTGACGCTGCTGTGTGGTGGGGTTGGGATGCATAGGGAGGGAAAACGTCAAACCAACATTATTTAAACTATACAATGTCCTCACCCTGTAATAAATCCTACAGCTTTGCCGTGCAATATTCAATCTTGTTTCTTTTAGAGGCGTAAAAAGTCCCCACACATTTACTAGTTTCCTAGACTCCTCTTGGTAAAATGCAAAGTATAGGTGTAAACCATAGACTGTATATATGATGGAAACAGCATATGAAACAAAATGCTGAGCCTGGTGTCATAAAAAACCTCTCCCTCCCATAGTCACACACACCGTCTCTCCCACATGCACACCCCTGGATGTTGGCGGGGTTGCCACATCAAACAGTGCTCTGATAGTGGAGTTTGTACTTTATACCCTGGCAAACATGAGCAATGCGCTTTATCAACACAGAATGGGATACACACTGAGACAAGCTATTTAATTCTAGGCTTTTTTAAACAGCTGCTAACCCACTTTCGGTTCTCATTCTGTGAAAATTCAACCCTGAAATTACATTTTTTACACATTTGCAATAGGTGGGACTCACTGAGCTACATCTCATTATATGCAATGAGGATTTGATTGGAGTTGTGTGCACACTGTGGCAGTATGAACTGTAATATCTCACTGGAGCATATTAGGATTTTTTTGTACAATGTCAGAAAATGTACTAGCCTGGTGCTGCGTTTTGGGAAATGGTAGCCTATAGGCCAACGATAATCCTACAGCCAAAGAAATTGAAAGTCAACAAGGGAGTTATGTAGATGATTGGCAATCTAATGATTACATCCAAACCCAACGTCATGATTTTCACTGATCGTTTATCCTAAATCACAGCAGTCACTGGAAGCTACTTTAATAATAGGCTGCATTTGTTTATTGTTTAACATAAAATGCAGATATAGAATGTCACATCATCGCCTATTTTAGGAGCAGGTTTATACAGGATTATTTAAAAAAACAAAAGTTTGTACAAAATGCATACATTTCAAAAGACACAGACAAGCAATAACTAAACTCCCGTAAAGAAATGTTATACTCCTTTTTAGTATTATTATCATATATTACGTGCAAGCCCCATTGTGCAGTTAGAGTGTGGGTTGTGTGAACTCTTACCGGAGGACACGGATGAACCTGAGAGGCTTGAGTTACTGGATGCTGCCATCCCAGCCCAGTTTCTCGGCTCGGTTATTCCCGTTTGGCCAAGGTGCGCTCACAGCAGCTCGTCCCCGGCGGTGCCTCCATTTCACTCACGTCCAAATGTGCTTCACCTCTCATGGATCTCTCCCGGTGACTATTTCACGTCTCGTATCCTCCGGAGCCCACCATCCGTCCGTCTGAATCTGCCGAACCTTCCCCTCGGCTGGCTGGCTGGCTGAATCTGCATCCACTGAAGGTGCTGCCGCCACGGATAAAAATAGTCAGACACGCCACAGCAATATTCTCCGCGGATCAGTTTCTACAGAGCATTTCCTCGCATCGGACAGACAGAATGTGTAGGTCTAGATCTATGCCATGCAGAAATCAGCTATGGTTTCCATGTGCCACTTTAAGGATTCTGATAAACACACTACACTGCAGCGTAGACGCGCCTTCTTAAAGTGAAAGTTTGGAGAAGGGTTGCCAGATGTAAGCAAGCCCTGCCAAAAATAAGACCAGAACTACAGACTTCTACTCTGTTTTCAGGATCCAAGACAGACTGTTAGACTTAAGAACCAACTCTTATAGGAGAGTCATGCAAGGGTCCAACTGCCTGAACCAATTGTTACACCTTTAGAATATTTTTTTAATCAGATGTCATGTTATGTTCCAAGAGCCAGAATGAATGGCATGAATGGTCTTTTGCGCCATCTGGTGGAGATGGTTTGCCTACAATTTATGGGATCATGACAGATTAAAGTAAAATATAATTGTATTTGAGGCCTGTGTGAGATGTAGCACAGATTTTTAAGAGAGATTTTGAAGCCTGCTTGATTTGATCAATATCCCAGCCACAGCTATACCTTCTTCAACTGGATGTTCTTGTAATGAGAAACAATGTGGGTTGATGATTGTTATTTTAATTTTGATGGTGACCAACAGGTGGCTGATTGGATCCGTATTGCTTAAGTACTGATGTGGTGTGATACCTGGAGTGGCAAAATTATTAGTGAAAGAAAAGCACTCCCTTCTCTGTCATTACCATTGCATTGCATTTAGCTGACGCTGTTATCCAAAGCGACTTACAATAAGTGCATTCGTCCAATAAGATACCAACTTGAAGAAAACAGAATCATATAAGTACATCAGGTTTCATAGAGCTAAAACATTTAAAGTGCTACTCAACTGGCTTTAGATAAGCCAGTCCTTTATTAGTAAGTGCTTTGTTAGCAATTCTTTGTTAGTAATTCTATCGCTCGAAGTGGAGTCGAAAGAGATGGGTTTTAAGTCTGCGCCGGAAGATGTGCAAGCTATCTGCTGTCCTGATTTCAATGGAGAGTTCATTCCACCATTTTGGAGCCAGGATAGCAAACCGACGTGTTTTTGCTAATGGGAACTTGGGTCCCCCTCGCAGTAAGGGTGCAGCGAGCCGTTTGGCGATGCAGAGCGGAGTGCACGTGCTGGGGTGTATGGTTTAACCATGTCCTGGATTTAGGAAAGGCCAGATCCATTCACAGCATGGTGCGCAAGTACCATTGTCTTGAAGTGGATTCTAGCAGTTACCGGAAGCTAGTGAAGTGAGCGTAGGAGCGGCGTGGTGTGGGAGAATGTTGGAAGGTTGAAGACCAGACGAGCAGCTGCATTCTGGATGAGCTGCAGAGGTCGGATGGCGCATGCAGGTAGACCAGCCAGGAGGGAGTTGCAGTAGTCTAGGTGTGAGACGACGAGAGCCTGGGCCAGAACCTGCGTCGCTTTCTGGGTCAGGAGGGGACGTATCGTCCTGATGTTGTAAAGAGTGTATCTGCAGCAGCGGGTTGTAGCAGCGATGTTTGCAGTGAAGGACAGGTTGTTATCTAGGATCACACCCAGATTCCTTGCAGTCTGAGTCGGAGAAACAGCAGAGGTGCCGATGTTGATTGTCCGGTCAAGAGTGGGACAATCTTTTCCCGGAAGGAAAAGCAGTTCAGTCTTGTCATGGTTGAGCTTGAGGTGGTGAGCAGACATCCACTGAGAGATGACCGCTAGACAAGCAGAGATGCGTGCGACGACCTGGGTCTCTGAGCGGGGAAAGGATAGAATTAGTTGGGTGTCGTCAGCGTAGCAGTGGTATGAAAAACCATGCGGGCTAATGACAGATCCGAGCGAGTTTGTGTACAGGGAGAAGAGGAGGGGACCAAGAACAGAGCCCTGAGGGATTCCTGTAGTTAATTGGCAAGGGTCGGACTCGGACCCTCTCCAAGTTACCCTGTAGGTACGGTCTTTGAGGTATGAGGTGAGGAGGGAAAGTGCAGAGCCTGAAACTCCAAATTCTTGGAGTGCGAAGGAGGATCTGATGATTCACCGTGTCGAATGCAGCATACAGGTCCAGAAGGATGATGACCGAGGAGAGGCAGGCTGCTTTAGCCGTGTGCAGTTCCTCAGTGACAGCAAGGAGGGCAGTTTCTGTTGAGTGACCTGCCTTGAAACCAGACTGGCGCGGATCCAGAAGGTTGTTCTGATGGAGATAACAGGAGAGTTGTTTAAAGACAGCACGTTCAAGTGTATTAGACAGGAACGGGAGGAGAGAGACAGGCCTGTAGTTTATAACATCAGACGGGTTGAGAGTGGGTTTCTTAAGGAGAGGGTTGACTCTTGCCTCCTTGAGACTGTTGGAAAGTGACCAGAAGTTATAAGTGTTGATGAAATGGGTGAAAAACGGTAGAATATCAGGAGCGATAGTCTGAAGGAGGTTTGAGGGGACAGGGTTACCACTGCTGAAGTACAGATGTATGTCCAATGGCCAACAGATTAAGGTTGTGTGGTTTTAGTGGAGAGCATTTTAAACTGTAAATAAACTATAGGTTACCAAAAGAGAAAAGGAGCATGCCTTCAGCTAAATTGCTAATATGAAATCAACTACTAATACACAACGGCAGACTGATGTGATATAATCCTAATGTCCTCACCTGTTCACATGAGCTGTCATATCATGGTCCTCAGTGTTCCTCCTTCCAGATGTGATTAGCTTCTCCATTCCCATGGTGAACTGCCTTTTAGGACAGAGGTGTCTGTGAACACAACAGTGAGCTTTTTGGAGTCGTTCTGCCCCCTAGTTGCCATATAAATACATGCAGCTTGAAAATCCCAGGATTTACCACACTAAAATCACTGTTTGAGTTCGTATGTTTCTGATGAACACCGTGCATGCTGACTTATTGCGTTTTTCGCTTGTGATACAGTCGGAAAAGCTCAGGTGTACTTGATTAAATGAATAACAGGTGAATCGTCTGCTTCAGTTTGTTTTTGTGCACCGTCTAATTCATGGGTCAGACCGCATCGTTAATGATATATTGGTAACACCTGTGCTTTTCCTACTTTGACAACTGCAGTAAAGAAACGATCTCTAGCACTAAAAATAGCCTAAACAGTGAGGTTACTATACATGGTAGCTTTTTTTAAATTGTCTACCACATCCAGTAGACATGAAGCAACATTATTATGTCCACCACATCCAGTAGACAACATGTAGCAACATTATGAGTCTAAATGTGCTCCTTAAATATGTAGCTGTGTAACGTTATCCAATGTGTGTGTCTTAGCAGTTTAAAAACAAAAGGTTTACTCACCAATGTCAATATAAAAATATAAAACGTTTAGCACCCAGCAAACAATTTAAGCAACTTAGCTGAGACGCCGGAAGTCTCCGAGTCCTGCAAGACCGAGGAGAGGGCTAAAACACCGGCAAAAACAACAACTACCACGTGACCTAACATGTCATATGACCTTTTTGGAACTGATCACGTGACTGAACTTGGACATCTCTGCACAGTGCACACTTCTGACCAACTCAAAGACGTCTCTGATTAAAGAGGGACATTTCTCCTGTCACAGTAGAGTCGGCAGACAACATGAGGTGAGTTTTAACAAATTAAAAGTTGTTTTTGCACTCATTCTGCCTACTGTGCTAATATATTCATGTTTACACAGACTCACACACTGTTTTGAAATGTGAGTGACTTGCAGTGTTGGAAGTTCACACATGAGTAGCCAGGTCAGTAGTCTGATATTCGTGTTGTTTTGCAGGCTGTGGAGGGAAACTCTGGGTGTCCTGTTACTGTGGGCCTGTCTGCACTCGGCTCACTCACGGGGCTGCTCGTCCTTGTTCTGCCGAAAGTCTCACCGTGTCAGCGGCTTGAATGGAGTCGACCCCGGGTCTCCTCTCTTCCTCACTCCTTATCTGGAGAAGGGAGCCATAGCTGAAGGTATGAGTGCACTCACACAACATAATACGTGTAATACTACAGCTAGCCCTCATTGTTATAGTGTTCTAAGATTCAAAGGTTTTATTTCCATATGCACAGTAGCTACAGTGTTTGCAGTAGAAGTAATCATAGTAATATAATTACATGATCAGTTGCTTATATTGCAGACATATTTTCTTGTTTATTCCAGCCAGGAAACTGAGCCTGGTCGGAGATCTGCCAGGTGCCAACGTCAAGAGTTATGCAGGGTACCTCACTGTCAACAAGAAATACAACAGCAACCTCTTCTTCTGGTTCTTCCCTGCACTCATGGTAGGCTCAGACTTCTTTTTTACAGCCGGGGATTTTCCAAATGACACAGTAAGATTGCTGACAGTGCTGCAGTTTAAAAGAGGATTACAAGGAGGAAGCAGAGATTTTGATATAAAATAGTTCTTCTGGTGCTTTTAATACCTCTGTAACTCAACGTGATTGTACTTAATATGTTTCACTGTGCTCCCTCAGTCAATTACTGATAAGGAATTGCACCCGTGTGTGTTTAGTCAGCTGCTGTGTTATGGGAATTCTGCATAATAGCAGCTTTTTGGTGTTAAGTAAGCATGTATTTCAACCTAGGTTTTACAGATAGTGAGCTATCTTTGGGAACTTTTTTTGATGATCTGTAAATCAGTAGCCAAGTCCCATAACTCTATTTCACTGTATGTCACATGACACTTCCATGACAGCAAATGGGCCTTAAAGAATATTTTATTTTTTTTATTTAAGACATAGTATAAGAAATGCACTGCCATTTATGGTCATATCTAAGACACAGTGGTTGTTGAAACCCAAGCACAAGGAAAGGGCCCGTCTTATGATACCACTAGAAACGGGTCTCCCAAGGCTGTTTGCCTGTGCTTGGAATGAGAGAAGCGACAGGAGAGCTTAAAGCTAAAATAATCTGAACATAAACTAAAGGGCCCTATGAAAGGTTACCTACAACCGTACCTTTAACATCTAACTTGCACTGTTTGTTGAGCCACTCTCTGCCACAAATCTTTGCATGTAAGCTTTTAACTCAAACTCAATACTGTGTTTTTAAAACAACACTGTATCAAAAAACAAAATACCTTATCAAAAAGCATAATATCGTCAAGTGTTTAAATATTTGTTTACAACTCTATATTTTAGTGAATTACATTTCTGTTTATCTCCCTAAAAGATAATTCTGCATTCAGTCCAAGATGTTGACCCTCTGTGAACATGCCTCCATATGTCACATTGACATTTAGGAGTCACTAGGCTTGTTTGAGATGAGCGAGACCAACGCAGACTTGCTAGTGCGTTGCATGATGGTTAGTCATTTTGTCCGACTTGCTCTGGAAGCTCGACTACATGAGACGTTTAAATCTCGCTGGACAAAGACGCAGGCAGCCTTGAGAGCGAGGCGGAGCAGTTCCTCTCCACGAGCAGCGGAAGTGTTATGCTTGATGGGAAACGACTCGCTGGTATCTCGAGCTGAGAATTGGTGGTTTTTACCCCGTGCTGCTGATGAAACAATCCAATTGGCTCGGCAAATGTTTGTTGTTGTTTTGCGTCAGTTTTACGTCGCCACTTCCATTCACATTTTTCATCATTGTTCCACAATGTTTATCATCATGAAATTAATATCTATATATTTTATACTATACTTGCACTGCTTACCGTTTTCATACTTTATATATCTTAGCATATTCATACACGCTGTTCATACTGCTCACAGGCTGCTGTGTATATCTAGTGTATTCATGTTTACTCATTATTCAATTAAAGGTGGGGTCGGTAAGTTTCCGGAACCGACTCGAGTGCACTAAAATTTGAAAGTACACAGCCGAAAAGAATCCGCCCCTTCCTTCAGACTTCCTTACAAAGCACCTCCTCCAACACACATGAACGCGCACATGACGTCAGCAGACTGGTGAAAGTGGCCGCCTGTTGCTGACGAGTTATTGAAGTACTGCTGCAATGCACGCCCAATGACGGCACGCCCAATGAGGGCAGGTCTCCCTTGAAAAATAGATCATTGATCTCAATGGAATTTTACCTGGATAAATAAAGGTTTTGAATTTAATTGAATTGAGATACATTTGTGCATGCACGAGATGGAAGGCTGACAGACAGGGCGGCAATCCAATCCGTTTACGGATTGGTTGTACTTTTACAACATTACGGCTTCCACAGATGACATTTTTGTATGGATTTTTTGTTAAAACACTTCAGATATTCATTGCTATCAGGATGTTAAGAGCATTCCATGGAATATAACAAAAAGTGTATCTCGAGCCGGTTTCTGAAACGTACCTACCCCACCTTTAATTTTTATTCTGTAGATTGTGTATATTACTTTTCACTTTCGCTTTTTGCACTCCTGGTTAGAAGCTAAACTGCATTTCGTTGTCTCAGTACCTGTAATATGTGCAATAACAATAAAGTTGAATCTAAACTTGAGCAGGAACAAATGCATTTACATATCTGACATTAACGAATATACACATTTGTGCATTCTTTATAAATGCAAACTGGTCAAGACCACTGACGGAAGTAGTTTTGAAAAGTAATAAGTGGTTCTGTCTTTTACATGTATGATTCAACCCCCCTTGTACTGATTTGTTTCAAAAATGAACAGACACTTGAGTCATTCATTTGTAGTGATATAATAATTGTGGGATTTCTATTGCATCCACTTAATCTGCAACGAACAACGCCAACGCAATTTCCGAGCTGTCCGACTTCAGGCGAGCTTTTTGAGACCTCCCCCGGCTGCAATCGGCTATTCTCGTCTACTTTCGAGACGAGCCGCAACTCATCTCAAACAAGCCTACTTTGCAATTGACTTTATGTGTACTGTACTTGCACATCTAAACACAGAGAATCTCTGAAACTTCAAAATCTCTATTATAAAAAAAGAACATAATTTGAGATGAATATCTGTTGAATTTAATAGTCCTGTTTTGACATTCCCATGTTGGATGACCAAAAACAATGTTTGACAAGGAACAAAATGCTAATTTACCTAACCCTGAGTCCATTAAAATCTTTGTTGCTATCAATGGTTAGGAAGACAGTTGCGTGATAACATAAGTCTGTCTAAATGTGGTGAATTTATTATTGACCGTTGGTTAATAAACTAAAGTCACCAACAGGTGAGGCTGCGACCTTAACTCTGTGTGTTGCTCCACTGACAGGCGACCCGAGATAAAGCTCCGGTGCTGCTCTGGCTGCAGGGCGGCCCGGGTGGTACCTCCATGTTCGGGCTCTTTGTGGAACATGGACCATATGTGGTGTTTAAGAACCTGACCGGTAAGAACTGATCCGATACTACAGCAGCATACTTGAACTGTAACCCTAACCTGCTCATTCTGAGCCCTGTGTAGTTTGTGTTGTAAGCCTTATCTACTGTTTTCTGATCTGCTCGTATTTTATGTATTTGCAGTCGGTATGAGAGATTACGCTTGGACATCCATGTATTCAGTTTTGTACATTGACAACCCGGTACGTATTATTTTATTCATCATAAATCCTTTGTGAATATAATATGTAATGCTCTGTCTTTAAGGAAGGGTTTTTGTTTTTCCAGGTTGGAACAGGTTTCAGCTTCACTAATGATGACCAAGGTTTTGCTCAGAACCAGGATGATGTTGGCAGAGATTTGTACAGGTAAGTAGACGTCCATCCAACCAAAACATGCTTGCATTTTGATCTAAAAGTCTGCTGTTTGATTGTTACTTCCTATTTTTATCTCTTCTTTTGTAGTGCTTTAACACAGTTCTTCCAGTTATTCCCCGAGTACCAGTCTAATGAGTTTTATGCAACTGGAGAGGTATGTTGTTTTTTTTAGCTTTGCAAATTAATATTGACAACATGTATATTAGTGGTGTTACACAAGTGGATTTTTAACTTGTGCACGTTAAAGTATACGTTAATCCTAGATTAAAAAGATATGTAGCACATTTTGGAAGATATTCTTAAACTTTCACGACAGAGTTTTAACCTGTGTGAACTTTCTCCTTCTCCTTGCAGTCTTATGCAGGGAAGTATGTTCCGGCCATTTCATATTACATCCATAAAAACAACCCCACTGCCAAAGTGAAAATTAACTTAATGGGGATGGCTATTGGTGACGGGCTCTGTGATCCAGAACTGGTTCGTATCTGGACATTCTTTAACAACATAGTCTTGACAAACACATTTTGAATGTCATCTTATTTCTTATCACATTTTAAATTGTATATATTGTTTATCTTATGCAATACAATATAATAATAATAACTATTCTTTCATATATTTCTACACTTGAGACATCAACACACTTCACAAGCTGAACGTTTTTCACAGTTCTTTAGCTTCACCCCGTCCGGTGTTGTTGATAGATATACGATGAGTAAAACATTTCACTTTTTTCCATCTCAGATGCTGGGTGGTTACGCTGACTTCATGTACCAAACAGGCATGATCGATGAACTCCAACGACAGTATGTCATCCAGCAGACAGACTTTGGGGTTAAACTCATCCAGCAGGAGAAGTGGGTGGAGGCTTTTCAGGTGAGCGATGCCTCTTACATTTGTCAAAATGCAAGACGGAAGTATTTATCATTGTTTGTCTAAATTTGCAATAACTAATGTTTAATGAATACGTCCCTCAAATGCTCTTGTTATCACATCTTGCTGAAACAGACATGCTGACCAATTTCTTAACGTCTGACTTCAGGTTTTTGACAGCTTGCTGAACGGTGACGTGGCACCATATCCTTCCTTCTTCCAAAATGCTACCGGCTGCACTAACTACTACAACTACATGCAATGTCGAGTATGTACAATTTCAAAACTTTTTATACAAATAAATGTCTTCATTAAAACAGTCTTTGCAGAATTTTGCCTTTTGTGCACCACAGGAGCCTGAAGACCAGGAGTACTTCTCCCAGTTTGTGACCCTGCCGGCTGTGCGACGCTCCATCCATGTGGGGAACCTGACGTTCCACGATGGTTCCGAGGTGGAGAAGCACCTTCTGCAGGACGTCATGAAGAGCGTCAAACCCTGGCTTGGAGTGTTGATGGACAACTATAGGGTGAGGGGTCTGGGATTATCCATTGTGGTTCTGTTTTGAACAGCAACTGAATATTTGGTTTTAAATCGACAAAACAAGACTACCATCTACTTTTACCTTGAGAAACTGGGTTGGATATTTTTTCTGACATTACATAAACATGATTTGTTTAAAGAAAATGATTGTACGCTTGATCCATAATGACAATAATCATTAGTGGATTCCCCTTTTGAAGGTCCCTCTACTACCTCTCTAATACTCTTTTCCCTATGTGGTCCATTCCTCCATACACCCAGGTCTTAATCTACAATGGTCAGCTGGATGTGATCGTAGCAGCGCCTCTGACTGAGAGGTTCCTGCCAACCGTCAACTGGACGGGGGCGACTGACTTCAAAACGACTCCTCGCTTCCACTGGAAGGTCCAGCCCAGCGACACAGAGGTGGCCGGTTATGTGAGACAAGTGGGAGAGTTTTACCAGGTGAGCAGGCATCAATGAAAGAAGAAAAACAATGTGAAAAGTAGTGGGTGAACACCTGTTTTTATCCTGCAATCTGTCCTCTTGTCACGCAGGTCATCATAAGAGGAGGAGGACACATTCTGCCCTACGACCAACCGGCGAGGTCGTTTGACATGATTGACAGATTCCTGTCGACACGGGGCTGGATATGAGTTTAAGTGTTCTCATTCCTAACACTCCGTTCGATGTCTCACTATGGGATGCGCCTCATCGTGGAGCAAACGGAAGCATCAATCTCATTACGCCAATCCTGATTGGCTGGTGATCTTGACGTCAGCGTCAGGGAATCCACCCCCTATAAGTAGCTTGCGCCACGACGCATGCGTCATTCAAACACCTCTTCTCGCTTCAGAGCACATCTCTATGGTAGCCGGGCTAACTTAACGGTCCACAGACTGAACCCAAATCTAAATTTCGGTCGACCGGCGCTCGCCAGCTACCCTTCCTGCTTCGCAAGAAGACTGCTAATACTAACACAACAGTTAGTATTATAATCGACCTCGCCGTTTCTTCCTCGGGAATTAAGGTAAGGTTTTGATTTTTTCAAGCTAGCAACACACCTGTTGCTAGCTTACTTTCCCCCTCTACCGACACCACGGTAGCGAGGACGTTTTTCTTTTCTCTTTCTCACGGAGGAGGAAAGGATTAAAGAATATTAACACACCAGTTAATATTCTTTGAGAAATAAGACCTACACCGTCCTTTTTTTCTCCGGATTAAAGACAGGTTGGTAACACTTTTTTCTTGACGACGTACCTGTTACGAGCGGGTCCTCTCCACGCGGCGAACAAGATGGACGCCTCTCTCCTTCACACCAGAGGAGTCAGGGACTCAGAGGCTCGACTCTGCGGCTGCGGGTTGAAGATATCAGGCACAGACTCACACCAGGTCTGCTCGTCCTGCCTCGGGCTGGAACACGCCCAGGAGGCTATTGACAACCCCGGCTCGTGCGGGCATTGTGCCCGTTTCACCATAAAGAGCCTCCGCCGACGGTTAGCACGCCAAGCTAGCTTGTCGGGACAGGACCCCCTCATGTCCACTGATTTGCTGGCTGCCAATCAAGACGCGGGGGCGTCCGCCGCAGAGATTGAGCCCCTCACTGTGTCGGTCTGGGGCTCATTAATAGCTGCGGAACCGGAATCCCGCGCCGTGTCAGGCCGGGACCCGGTGGCGACAAGAGACGCGGGAACGGAGCCCCACGCTTTACCAAGCTGGGGCTCCCTGCTAGACCTCACCATGGTTTCGCCCGCGGAGGATGTCCTGGAATTGGATTACATGGAGGACGAGGAGTTCCTCCTGTCTGATTCGTATGAGCAAGAAGACGATATCTTCATGTCATCGGCTCAGGCTGCAAAGCCGGGAGCGATGGCTGCTCTCCCGGGCGATAGCACACCAGCTTCGCCCTGTCTGAGCATGGACCTGCAGGCCGTGTGTCAGCGTGCCGCGTCCAGGCTAGACATCCCGTGGCCCGAAATGGCCAAGGAGACCGCCAGGTCCCGTTACGAGGGGAAACATTCTCCCCAAGCAACGAGGACAAGGAGGCAACTCCTTCCGGTCTTCCCGGAGATGTTGGATGAGGTGTCGGTCTCGTAGAGAGACCGGCCCTTTAGCAACAAGGCCCCAATCCAGGGTGCCTCCTCCCTAGACTGTGACGGTATGGAGAGGCTCGGCCTGCTCCGCATACCGCCTATGGAACCGCTGGTGGCAGCCCACCTCCTACCGAGGATGGGCCCGTCACCAAGCAGGAACCCCACGCAGCCAGCGAAGGCGGACCGATTCCAGTCGACCATGACTGAACGGTCCTACAGAGCCGCAGCGTTGTCCGCCAGGGCTCTGAATGTTTCCTCGCTGCTAACCGCATACCAAGCGGAGCTCTGCGAGGATCTGTCGAGCAATCCTGGACCGGCCGTTCTGGATGAGATGGCCGCGGTCACAGACATTTGTCTCCGTGTCCAACGCTGCACCGTCCAGGCCACGGGCAAGGCAATGGGGATCATGGTGGTGCAGGAAAGAGCTAGATGGCTCAAACTCACCAACCTCCCAGACTGGGAAATGGAGGATGTGCTGGACATGCCCATCGTTCCCGAGGGGATTTTCGGCTCCGCTCTCGCCTCCCTGCAGAGGCGATGCGAGTCGAAAAAGAAGGAGGACGAGGCCCTCCACCTCTGCCTCCCTCGAAGGGTCCAGCCGCTGCCTTCACAGCGGCAGTCCTTCACCCAAGCTGCCTCGAACCCTGCTCGGTTCAAAATACCTAAACAGCAGAGGTCGCAGCCCGCCCCGAGTCCCCAGCCCAGGCAGGAGACGAGGGTGAGTTGGCCTAGAAAATCTCCGGTCCCGGTTGTGGCCCAGAATTTCGGCCAGCAGTCGAGGAAGAAGAAGCGAGCGGCCTGACAGCCCCTCCTTCTCTCCTCTGTGACAGAGCTGGAAGTCCACGGTTCCCCAGCTCTAGATGTGTTCCCGCCGCCTCGAGAGATGCCTCAACACCATCCTCAAGTCCGCAAAAACACATGTCACAAGTTTGTTGTTGTTTCTAAAATAAACCATTTTCCGCTGACGCATCCAGGCTTCAAGCCAAGGGCGCAGCTCAAAATGAAAAGAAAAACAATAAAAACAATAAACAGTCCGTCAACTGTTCCCCTTCTGAGAGCAGCTACGGCCTCTCAAAAGGCGGATTATAGACGGGTCTGTGAAGGCACCACCGTCACGCGCATGCGCAGTGCCGGCTGGGGTTGTGAAGGCACCACCGTCACGCGCATGCGCAGTATCGGTGGGGATTGTCGAAATGGGGCACCACCGTGTTCAGACACTAGAGGGCCCCATAACACAACAAATAGGGACTCAGAGGGTAAGAGACGTGACATCTCCGCTGGCTCTAAGGAGCATACAGTGGAAGATGCTCACACCATCTGCTTGGGTTTCTCAAGACAGTAACACGGGGCTACAGACTCCAATTCGCTGTCACCCCTCCTCGCTTCTCGGGCATTCTGTATTCACAAGCCCGGGGAGAGTCAGCCCATATTCTAGAGAGAGAGATTCTCTCACTTCTACAAAAGAGGGCTATATCTATAGTACCCGCCGAGCAGAGTCAGATTACGCAGACAGATGTCCTCGTAAAGCACCTGCTCAACCTGGGTTTCATAATAAACACAGAAAAGAGCATGTTGTGCCCCGTGCAGACTGTACTCTTCCTGGGTTTACGCCTGAACTCGGTGCCCTTTACAGCCCGCCTGTCAGCGGAAAGAGTGAAAGCTTTCAGAGCTTGTCTCGCTCATTTCCAGCTGCGCAAACATGTTCTCTTCAGATCATGCCTGCGGTTACTGGGGCTCATGACGTCAGCCATCCTGGTCGTATGACTGGGACGCTTACACATGAGGGAGTTTCAGCGCTGGGTAGCCGCTCTAAAACTAAACCCCGCGCGTCATGGCGCGCGGAGAGTAATGGTTACTGTGAAAAGCGTAATGGCACTACGTCACTGGCCGCACCCGACTTTTCTAGCTCGGGGCGTGCCTATGGGTGCTGTTCTTTCTCGGAAGGTGGTCACCACGGACGCATGTCTGACAGGCTGGGGAGGTATTTACGAAGGTCGTCCGGTGAGGGGTCTCTGGAACAGAGACCTCCAGCGGGCGCACATAAATTACCTGGAGCTTTTAGCTGTGTTCCTCACCCTAAAACGCTTTCTGCCTTTTCTCAGAGGACATCATGTCCTCGTGAGGACAGACAACACGACCACAATATCGTGTATAAACCGCCAAGAGGGTTTGCGTTCTCTCCAGTTACACATGCTGGCACGCAAACTGATCCTATGGAGCGGCAGACGTCTCCTCTCTCTGAGGACACACACGTACCAGGAGTGTTGAACCTCGGGGCTGACCTACTGTCCAGAGGTGCACCACTATATGCAGATTGGACTCTACATCCAAGGATTGTGAGTCAGCTGTGGGTGCGTTACGACAGAGCCGCGGTAGATCTGTTCGCATCAAAAGAAAATGCTCAATGTCAGCTGTTCTTTTCAATGCGCGATTTAAACGCACCGTTAGGCGTGCTCGTGCACGATTGGCCTCCGGGCCTTCTGTACGTGTTCCCACCCCTGGCTCTGATACCCCCAACTCTGGCCAGAGTGAAGGAACAACGCCACACACTTATCCTGATAGCTCCGCCCTGGCCCGCAATGTACGGGCTGGCGGAGATATATCAGCTGCTGTGCGGGCAGCCATGGCAGCTCCCACTACGCAGGGACATACTGTCTCAGGCGGGGGGGGGGGGGGGGCGATCTTTCACCCATGCCCAGAGCGCGGGGCACTATGGGCCTGACCCGTGAGTGGTACAATCTGAATACAGTGGGACTCCCTCAGAAGGTGATGGACACTATTCAGAGTGCGAGAGCTTCCTCCACCAGGTCTCTCTATGACTGTAAGTGGAGGGTGTTTGAGGAGTGGTGCCTTCAAAAAGGTCGGGACTCTACCTGTTAAGTTCTGGTTGGTTTGGTGATTTTCGAGATAAGCTCGTCTGGCAATACGGGAGCTACAATTTCCGATAGTGAGACATCGAACGGAGTGTTATGAATGAGAACTATAGGTTACTTACGTAACCCCAATCCTCAGAGTAACATGTAGTGAGATGTCTCACCAGACGGCCCTCCTTGCTATGGTGAAGTGAGAAGAGGTGCTTATTTTGAATGACGCATGCGACGTAGCGCAAGCTACTTTATAGGGGGTGGATTCTCTGACGCTGACGTCAAGATTACCAGCCAATCAGGATTGGCGTAATGAGATTGATGCTTCTGTTTGCTCCGCGATGAGGCGCATCCCATAGTGAGACATCTCACTACATGTTACTCTGAGTGCTGGGGTTACGTATGTAACCTATAGTTTTGGTGCTGAAACACAGCTGATAAAAGCTCATCCACTTTAAAGAGCATATTTTTGATTATTGACTGTTGATTTTAAACACTGATGACTGTCTCAGGCAATGTAAATCAGCACGTGGTTGGATTTATAAATCTTTTTAAATTTTAAATATTTTGTTGCAGAGGTGACATTTGGTGTGTGCTGGTATAAGATTACTCTGCCTGGATGCAGATGTCTGAATTCCTCCGATATCAGCAAATCATGATAAACAAATTACCAGACTTAATAATAACAACAGAAATAATGTGTGTTTTTTATTGTGTGAGGAAAATACTCCTTATGATGCATTAAATCTGTCCATGCTTGTTGATGAACTATAAATAAAAAAACCTGAAACCAGTTTGAATAAAAACGTTTTCTTTTTTGTCTTGATGTTTGGGAAACACTCGAATGGAGTTTTCAATCTGACAACCTTTTGTTAAATTGACTTCTATTACAGGGATACATAGATATGGCAGCACCAGTTGTTGAAACGGATTTGATTCATTAACAAAATGTCCACCAGGGGTCACTGTGCTCAAAGATATTTAATTGGAAAACTATACATAAACAATAATTTTGCTACCAAAACTTCTGAGGTTATTCAACATATTTAAGAAAAGTAAATACAACATTTACGATTATTTGAACTTGGGTCAAAAATCATTATATTACAAAAAATATGGGCCACTATGCATATTGTAATAGTACACAATGCTTGTTGATTTCATTATCGAGTTAGTGACTATTTGTGGATTTAATATGTATTTAAAACACTGGAGTGTTCTCAAGTTTTAGTTTTTAGTTTGTTGTCATTATGCCTCATATGTTTGTGTACTGGGGTTAATTGCCATTTTATGTCAACTATCATGATGTCTAGACAGTTAAATAATTAATGAGTATTCTAAACCTTTAAAACACCTAACTATTTAATGAGCAGTTATGTCTCAAGGACAAGCTTTGGGGAATTGCTGTTAATGGTCAGATGTCAACATTTGTGGTTTTTTCATTGAGTTCTTAAAGATTCTAAAATATTCAACATTTGAATTATAGTTATCTGCACAAATAATAATTGTGACACGAGATGATCAAATAAAAGTAGTTGTAGCATCAAATCACATTAGTTGTATGTTACAGAACAAGTGCTTTATTTTCATACCGTAATGTAACTGCAGTGATACTTTAACATCTGTACATATGCAAAACGAAATGGAGACAATGTCATTATAGACACAACAAATGTACAAAGTTATGCAGGCCAGAATGGATTCATCAGTTCATTACATATAAACAATGTATTTAAGCGCTGAAATGAGCCTCGACATACAACAAAAGGCAACAAGTGCTATGTGAACATTATTTACAAACATGTACCACACATTTACTCCCTTCAAAAAGAAAGGTGGTTGCATTACATGTACAGGATTACAGAAATTAAAGACATTATGTACAATATTTATAGTTAAAGATTTAAAATAATACAATTATAACATCAATACATAGGAATTGTTCTCCACCTCCCAAAAATCCACACAGACGCACTCACACTGCACTTCCATTTGTCCTTTTTTGTCTGCCTCTGCAATAACAAATGTATTTTTCTGAACCTGGACCCACTGTCAAAAATGAAACTAGAGACTCGTGTCTAACTCTAAAAGAGCAACAAATGATTCCAGGTGAAAGTATTTTGAAGTCATTATAATCATTTTCACATGCAAGAGGTTCATTTGGAACGGTCTAACAGTCTAAATATGGTTTAAAAAAGAACCTAAAATAAGGCAAGCTTCAGTTCAAAGGGTTGGTACGACAAAGAATCCATTTATCTGTCTTATCGACACACACACACACACACACACACACACACACACACACACAGAGTCCAGCGTTAACCCATCATAACATTCCCAATGCTTTGACAAAACTTGAATGTAACCCGTTATAAGGATTAAGATTTTCAATTTCACATCCTTCATGAATAAAAAGGGCACACACTACACAGTGCGGGGTCCTTAACTGAGCCTCATCCTACAATATGAGCTCTAGGTTCCCTTCTTTAATCTACACACATGTGATGCATGCCAGGCACAGGCTCTCCGTAAAGCCAAACACAGTTACGTTTCTCGCTGGTGTTTGAAAAAGGGGGGGGGGGGGAATCACTGAGAATTACTCGGACCTTAATATGGCTATTCTACCCTCTGGCAGGACAGAGGACAAAGTGCATAGACAGCTCTGCGATTGCTCCACCTGTCAGTGGAATGTATTTCATCCATCCTACTGTAAAACACAGTGCATTATGGTCATCATGTTAATGAGTCGACATTCCTGGTCATAGGAAAGAGAGAAGAGAGGGGTTAATATGAGAAGGCGTAAAGTTTCAAGGTTGAGACGGAGATTTAAAAACAGTTAGTACATCCATCCCTCTGCAGAGGAGGCCTGAGAAAGAGAGGAAGATAAATTGATGAAGAGGTCAGAGGTCAGAGGAAAGCGGTTATTTTTCTCCTTGGTCAGCTGGTTTTGCGCTTACATGCAGCAGACATCCATGGTAAAGCCAGTAACAGAATAAACTCATTAACAAAGCACTCAGAGTGAACGGTTTGATTGTTTGTCTACAGAAAGTCAACAAAAGATTTTAAGAAATATTCAGGCACATTGTGACATTTTGGAAAGCACAGGCATATTCTGCTCCTTTTGCCAGTTGTGAGATGCCAATCAAACTAAAGTAAAGATCATGCTCACATTCACTTTCTCACACATTTCCCCCATCATCCTTTACACACCTGCTGAACTTTGGTCTGCAGAGAAAAGAAGGGCATGCATACTCTAAACCATGGACCCTAAAATACACACACACACACACACACACACACACACACACACACACACACACACACACACACACACACACACACACACACACACACACACACACACACACACACACACACACACACACACACACCCACACACCACACACACACACACACACACACACACACACACACACACACACACACACACACACACACACACAGAGGCCTCAATAGTTAAAGCTTCAGTTGGTCCTGAAGGAGTGTGTTTCAACTCCTAGCTGCCTCACTGGTATCACAGTGTACAGTTCTGTATCTGTAACAGCATCGTATGTCCTGGGGACCAGAGTGGCTTGGCCATGCTGATCATAATGTGGACATACAGTAGAGAAGATGATCAATACTGGGATGTATTGCTAACATTTGATCATGTTTTCACTGTTGGGCTTGTATTTTATGACACTCTTTAAGAATACCACTGACAGGGAAAAGGTTTAACAGTCATATACTTTTCTAGGAGAGAAAATATCATTACACTTGCTTGCATATTCCTGTCTCCAAGACATCATGGAGACAGTTTGATTTGGATTCAAAAGACAACTTTAAAAGGCAGCCACATCCCACTCACTTAGTGTCTGTTGCATACTTTTAACATACTGTCCATGACTGATATTCAGAGAATGATTTAACTTATCTTTCAGTCCATCAGGCTAACAGAGATGTAAGGTCTGCTAATAGAGAGGACAGTCTGAGGCCTATGTCTCTGTCTTCTGGTTACATTACCACCGTGGTCCATTTTGTACCATTACTCAACAGAGAAGTCAAACACTGCATGGGATTAGCAAAACATCCTTTCTGCTAAAAGCACAACAAAAAGAGAGAGTAAAAAAAAGAAGCAACACACCTTTGAACATGTATGCGTTAATAGGGTGGGTCTATAAAAATACATACTGCAGCTACTGTATAAAGAACAGCCTCACAGGCCTTTGAGGTTTTTCTTGATGGAGGGAGATGGGGGGTTCAGCATTTGCAGCTGGTCCCCCTCAGAAAGCAGGGGAGTAGGGGGAGTTTGGGCCGGGTTTATAGTCTGTCTTGTCCCTAGTGGATGGGGTTAATGTCTGTGCGGTGATTTGTTTGCCCGTGCACACTGCTGCCCCCTACAGTTATGGTGGAGGTGGTGATGGTGTTGTGCTGGATGACCTGCTGCTGGGAGCACGCTGGAGCTGGACTCCCCCCCGGACTGCTGTCTGGACCTGAGGAGACAGCAGAGACATCAATGAAGACGGACAGCATGTGAGTGGAGTAATATAAACACCATTACCTTCAAGCTCTACACAGAGTCTTTAACGTGTGATGTGATACAGAAAATAAACGATAATAATACAAAATAAACACAGACAAATTGTCATTATTGTAAAACAAAAATACAGCTTTATTAGCAAAAAACAGATAAATGTCAAACACATGACACACTAAATGCACACCTCATCCGTCACCTGTCATCCCAAATTAGGCCATAAATGGACAAAAATGGAAAAGTGAATCACAACTCCATAAACACGCCTGATGGACTTCGGACACATTGAAGGTGACATCTGTACACAAGCTAGACTCATCGATGAAAGTCTGTCCCAGCCCAGACTGGGAGTTGGCTCTCTTCTGAATAAAAGAACCATTCAGCCAAGGGGGATATGAGCCTTTTTTTCCTGCGCTAAAGCCACGCAGGGAGGTGCCTTATCCTAATTACAGAAAATGTCACTTGTATCCATATCAAAGGGCGGGGCTCTGATGTCATGCACGGCTGAGCTGAGGCACAGTCCGGTGATCAGAGAGATTTTGAGGCATCCATGAGAGTTTGGATGCCAAAGTGCCGCCTGTCTCACGTCGAGTCTCGGCTGCCTCTGTGCACGGAGGAGGCGCTGTCAGATGGAAAAACAGGTCTCATACGGGATTCAGACTACCAACTCCCAGTCTAGTCTGGCTACCAGAGTGTGCAACACCCATGTGTGAAAGGAAGAGTCCTGCCGCGAGCGTGGGAGCTGGATACCAGCACATAGGAGTGAAGAGTCTTGGCAGTCACTGTTTGTCCATCACAGTTCAGTCTGTAGAGTTTAAATCTTTCCTCTGGCAAGACAATTAACATTTCCCCACAGTGCTATCTTCACTGTCGGGCTAAGGCACATTGATGAATGTGTGTTTTTAGCCAAATTCCCAAATGTGTGTGTGTGTGTCTGTGTTTATGTCTGAGCTACTCACTGAGGTAACCTTGGGAATCTTTCTGCATAGTGGTGATGGGACAGTCCTTGTGTGTGAGGAGAAGCTGCTTGAGTTGGGTCACCTCGTTCTTTAGCATGGTCACTTCATTCTGAAATGCAGCGAGAAACACAGAAGCATTTTTAAAAACATATTTCAGGAGAGTCCACAATTTAAGCAGGAGACACTATTAGTTCACCAACTACTAGTATGAGTGTATCAAACATTGTATTTATATATATTTATCATCCTCAGTGTTCTTTTTTATCCTGAATTAGGCTTTTACATTTTTAACTGAAAACCTGTAACATGGTGACTTGGTGTTGAACAGATTAGGGCATTTAAGGCATGGAGAGTCCAGCAAATGTTGCTCTTCAGTTGCATTATGGGAAGTGTAACATCCAGTGTTTTTGGAGCAATGCACTTTTAATTATAACCATTTGTTTGCTAAGGTCTTTATTGTGTCTAAGTGTAAAAACAGGGTGTCTTGCAGTTCTACAAAGACAGCATATGACTTCTCATACTGGACTCAAGTTAATAACAAGGCAACTTATCGCCATCATCTCTGGTGCAAAAAGGGATACTAGTATAAGGTTCTTCATAAGAAACTGAGAAAAACACATGTTGAAGGAGCGCTTTGATATCCCCTCTTTCCCGTTTCTATACTGTCCTCAAAAATGTAAAAAACCTATATATTCAATAATTGTGAGTGGTACATTTAGAAGTTTGGTACACCTAAAGTTCATAGTGTACCTGAAGCTGCATGTTGGTCTGTGTGAGTTCTTCTGCTTTCTTCTCCAATGAAACCACCCACACTTTTCTCTTCTGTCTGCATCTTGTTGCTGCTGCTCTGTTCCGCTCCAGAAACTTCCGCCGACGTTCGTCTGGGTCCTCGTCCACTACCCGCCTGCGCCGCCCTCCGCTTTGTGGCGGAGAATGCATTGTCTGCGAGGGATGCATCTGCTGGGTGGCAGGTGACATCTGCAACAGAAGGGGAAGGTATCAGCATCACTGAGCTCTATGATGAGACCACCATCTCACCAGACCTGGAAAACAGCCACCTGTTTCTCTGCCCAACAAGCATCTATACATTACCTCCTGCAGCCATACCAAGGTCTGGCAATTTCCCCCCCAAAAAACATCTGGTTGTGCCACGTGCCCTGGGAGCCGGGCCGTGGGCGTCAGGGGTGACAGAGTGAGTGAGAGACTGGGCTGATTCACCAGCCTGCCCACCCCGTTAAAGAGGTGTCAGGAGGCAGTTTTCCACCGCCCACTTCCACTCAGACTAACACCACCAGACACAGTCAAAAGCCTTGTTTCTAAAACTGTACTTACACTGACAGATCTTGACATGTACTTGGCAAGGTCAAGTGTTTTCAGTCTTCAGATCATTACCATTTTATGAGAACCATGGAAAAAACAAGCAGCTTTAATGGCCTCTGTGCATACAGTGAGTGTTTTTATAATGCCTTAATGATGCATTCGGAACATATAGTGAATTGCATTTCTCGATGTCAGACTGTCCTTCATCCAAAATGCTTAGCATTGCAGAGGATGATAGACAATGCAAGGACAAGTGTCTCACATCATGTTGTTTCAAATGCTGTGAGCAAAACTAAAATTAAACCAAATATATTCTAAGCTAAAATGTTCCAGGACAATTAGCCAAGGCTGTCTGGTCATCAGAACAAACATTTATGAAACCTCTTCTACATCTGAAGACTATTGTGGAAACAAAAGGGCAGCTTGGCAGTAGATTATCGTGTAAAACACAGTTTTCCAAAGACATTTCAAAGCATCTCTTATAATGGCCACTTTACAGCCTCTTCTTGACCCTTGACCTTTATGGAAAGTGTCCTACACTGACCTGTAGCTGACAAACCTCAAAGGGAAAATTATCTTTGAAATGGTTGCCACAAAACTACTTGACATCATAGCAACTGCAAGAGCAAATGTGTTATTCAATTGTCTTACTGTAAGTTTAAAGCACTTTTCTAACTATACTGTGCTGCTATATACTAAACGACTAATAGCTGACCTCAAGACTTCTCAAAGGGCTACTAAAGTGCTGCCTTGTTTTTTGTCACAATACACACATGATATACAGTTGCTTTCAGCTATATGAGGTTTTAATGCGTTATTGAACTTGCGGCTCTGCCTTTGGCTTTTCTAAAAGCTTCGGCTCTCTGGGGAATGTGCTGTGCTTACATGTGAAGCAGAGTGCATCGGATTGTGCGGTGAGGTCTGGTGTGGGTGCCCGGGATGAAGATGGGGATTGTGGGAGTTGTGATGGGGGTTGTGTCCCTGTTGGTGGTGGTGTCCACCCTGTCCCTGGCCCTGGCTGTGGTGGTGGTGTCCGTGGTGCTGGTACGCGTGGGGAGGGGCTTGCAGGTGCTGGTGTGGGTGTGACTGCATGTGATGGTGGGCGTTTTGCTCCTGCCGCGAGGACATCATCTCCATCATGTGGCCCATGGAGTTCATGTTGCCGTTGGCGATGGGACCCGGGTGGTGTGAAAGTGCAGCCTTCAGTCTCTGAGAAGAAAAAATGGAAACAAAACATATTGACATTTTCTTTATAATATCTTTAAAAGTTTGTACATGCTCTCATCCATCTGTGTGCTGATTATCAACAGTTACAGAGAGCTTCATGTGCTGACTGGGAGATGATGAATGGCTCCATAAATCCATATGTCAGGAGAACAAATCAAAGCCACTTAGGCTGTCCTCTGTCTCTCCTTCAGTCGTGTCATTCTCCCGCTTTACCTACAGTGATTGCCATCCCACCAGTCCCTCCTCCTCATATTCCTAATAGCCTCCCGCTCCTTTATACACGTGTGTGTGTGTGTGTGTGTGTGTGTGTGTGTGTGTGTGTGTGTGTGTGTGTGTGTGTGTGTGTGTGTGTGTGTGTGTGTGTGTGTGTGTGTGTGTGTGTGTGTGTGTGTGTGTGTGTGTGTGTGTGTGTGTGTGTGTGTGTGTGTGTGTGTGTGTGTGTGTGTGTGTGTGTGTGTGTGTGTGTGTGTGTGTGTGTCTCTGGATGTCTGCCCGTGAGATGAGCTTGTTGGCGAGGTGTGAGCCTCAGACTTCTGCCTTGCTGTTGACCCAGCAGGAGGTTTGTTGCTTTAACCGTGTGGTCTCCTTAGCCCTGACTGTACCGGTGTCTCTGAGCAGCCTGGGAGAGAGGCTCTGTGAAGGTCCGCTTGTGTTCATGTGTTTACTGAATGCAGCTCTCCTCAAGAGTCTGTTTTTATGGGCATCACATAAAGACAACCGCAACATCAGGAAAAAAATCATAATCCAAACATACAAGTGCCAAAGTATGTCTTCAGGCTTCATCTAACGTACACAAACCTAGACCAAAGTGAAAAGAAATCCATGTCCTAACCATGTCATGCCTTATTTACATTTCACCGCTTTAGGAATAACAAGTTGAGAGAGTGTTGATACGATTGAACTTCATTAATGCACATGTTTTTCCCAAGTGCTGATGTGAATAAATAATGTAAAAACTTAAATAAATGCTAAAAGCCAGTCCTATATTCTGTCTATAATTTGTCTACGTTTGACTAAATGTTAGTGACAAAACAAAAGCATTCATTTCAAGGCTACTGTTGAGAATTCCACAAAGTTTTCTATTCTCTTTCGCAGTGCTCTCTTTCCCCTCTCTGTGCTCCCTTCCCCCTTCTCCCAGCTGCTGTCAGTGAGTCCACGCTGTGTCCAGGGCTCCATATCTTTTAACAACCTCCACATTCATGATTCCCATAGGGAATGGCATCCAGCTGGTCTGGATCACAACGCTGAGACACGACCTGAGCACAACATCAGCCCTCCACTCCACTCACACACTGTTGGAGTGGAAAGCTTTTTTACCAGGAGGGAGGAGACACAGTCAAACAAATCACTTTAGAAGCGGGATGGTCATAAAAGAGCATACCCTCCTGGTTTGTATTATATTTATAAAAAAATGCAAATATGTATTTTATCTAGGGATTACCTAGTAATTGTCTTAACTGTTCTTGGCTTTCCAGTCCATACACAGCTTGCATGATATAATTGCACATGAAACCAGCAAAGTGAAACGATGATCTTGCCAAGCCTGTTTTGACTGAGTATAGTTTCTGTTTGTCAAAGGGATGCCTGACAGAGTGGAACAGCTCCACATTTGTGGAGTTACATTATTTTGTGTTTATCTGTTGCCCCTCAACAAGAACGTCATTATACATTTGTTATCTCTTAATGGTAATATTCAGCTAATCACACCCTGCTAACCACGTTCACCACAGCCTAACTCTATAAGGGGCCATAGCCCTTCCGCTTTGACACCAGTAATACAGGGCTTAAAACACCACACTGTGTATACTAACACACAGCGGGGGGCCACAGGCCTGCAGCTGTCCACAGCATCACATTCACACTAAGACTCTCTGAGGGACATAGCTCTGACTTTCTGTAATATCATATAAGTTACACTCTGTATATTGTAATAGTTCTGAACTGTATATCTGTTCTTGATAAACACATGCAGAAATAACAAACAGCCAGAAGAATTGATTTAAACAAGCTTACAGTTATTAATCATAGTCACCAGTGCTGACAAGGACGTCTTCCGTGTATCACCGGAGGAATTCTTAAGGCTGACAGCACACACTAAACAACTTCCCTTCAGCCTTCAGCTTGTCAGTCAGCACCAGAGAGGTGAGGCCCACCCCTCTTGTGAAAGAGAAAACCAATCAGAGTTTAACAATCTCCTGCCACTTAGAGCAGGCAGTCACCTGAATGAACAGAAGCTAAAGGGACCTGCCCCCCCCCCCCTCCCAGGTCTACTGTACACTGCTTCTGAGGCCAGAGTAAAGGCCTCTCTGGGTAAGATGCTCATCTGGAGCCACCTGACTCTCTGCCAACACGACTCCCAGGGAGAAGGACAGAGAGGGTGAAAGGGAGGTGAAGGGGTGCAGTGAGAGAGAGAGAGAGAGAGAGAGAGAGAGAGAGAGAGAGAGAGAGAGAGAAAGAGAGAGAGAGAGAGAGAGAGAGAGAGAGGAGGAGAGAGAGGATACGGTTTCTACTGTCTCCTCCCCGCACACATCAGCCCAAGACAGCTAGTGCTCATTTATCAGTGTCTCTGAGAGCTGTCCAGCTGGCAGTGCAACGCTATCTGTTTATTAATTGAATTAGCCGGCATCCGAAGAGGCCCGAGAGTGTCAGAGTACAGAGGCAGGTCAAAGAGCCGAGGGGCCGCTCCAAAAGCCTTACCAGTTATGGTTACAAGCAGGAATGAGACAACATAGAAAAAGAAAAGGACCATGCATGTTTAGTGGATCATACCAGTTTCAAAAGACAAGTTGATATTTAGATTGTTAAACTAAGACAGCATTTGGTCTGCAACTACAGTAACTATATTTTCATCATCAATGATTCTGCATAGTTTTCTTAATAATTGTTTGGTTAATAACTCTCATTGTAAAATAGGTCCATTGCGGTTTCAAAATCTCAAAGATATTCACTTTAAGGTGACAAACTGACGAAATGATAGAGTGTTGGAGGGCTGGAAACAGCAATTTTGCAAAATGCTTTTCCTGTTAATGCAAATAGAAAAAATACTGCAGGCGATTATTTTGATCTTGATCAACTATTTATTATATAATCTATTGCAACTCCTCACAGTAAATCCGAAGCGAAACCTATCCGATAAAGCAAATAGATCCCAGGGATAATAGAACATATAACGAGGAGAGTATACAGACTACTTATCAAAGGTTATGGCAAGAATTATATTGATATACTCACATTTTTAAGTTGAAAGGAAAACACGTGGTTCAGATTGTGTCAAGTGAAAAACCTTACCGTGAAATATACTTCTTTCCTGAAGCTACAGTATGTCCGTACAAGTGCCTGCTACTGCTCCATCTGGACTTTAGACTCCAGCTCAGTAAACTGTCCTCGGCCAAAACTTAAGTCTTTGCATCCAGAACCACAATGACGCAACTACGGGACGTTAGAAGAGCGATGATGAGCAGGCTGTGATTCTTAAACACCTTCATCAGCTCCGTAATGACTCTTTAACACATGGTTGTATTTCCCTAGACTGCACTAAGCAAAATAACTTAACCACCACGTTCATTTTACTCTAATAACACACACATACGTATACATTTCTTCTGCAGCAACATGGCCCGCTACAGAAAACAATCATTAAATCAGTGCAGGTGTTAGCCTGTGGCGGCTCAGGGCGCTCACACATGGGATGGCACACTGTCTGTCCTGCTGTTGCTGAGAATTGAAAACAACACAGCAAAGACACATCAAGAAGATGAGCAGGCCATGACACCATAAAGACAATGGCAGCTTCTTCCAGGATACATTTATAAACTACGTGCATTTGACACTACATTTCATGCAGTCTGTAAGTGTGCTGAAAGTAGTGAGCTTATTGATTTTCCATTGTTAAAACACCATCTCTGGTTTAGCCATCTTTTGCCCAGAGGGCGGCTGTTTCCTCTGAGACCTTTGCCCTCTGACCTCTCCACTCCCTCTCCTCTTGTTCAGCCTTTCTCATTTATGTGGTTTCAGGGATACCAGGTGATCACCCATTAATGATATTTATTAATGGCTGCCTACTCTCTGACACGGGGGGCTTTGACTGATGTCCCCGTGAGTGCTCTGGGCACATCCTGAAAACACACTCAGGTTTCTCCTCGCCAGATGACTTCATATCTATTAACCCTGGGAGGATGAAGAAAGAGCACAGAGCAGGTACAAAAGGAGATGACCACGCCCGCCTCAGGATGGGTAAATCACACACAGCCAGGTCAGGGTGAGCACTTTTATTCCCCTTAAAAGTGGAGCAGTGTACTACCAGGGGACCTGTGGCCCTCTGACGCCTTACTGCAGGTTGGAAAGATTGAACCAGTCTGTGGAGTCATTTTTTAAGTGCAAAACGATGACAGTTTCAAATGAAGATCTTCCGAGTCTATGAGGAAACATTAAAGCTTCTCTCTGTTGGTCTGCCAGCTTTTTGTTAACACTACACCAGCACAGTGATCATATTCAAGCACAGCCTTGGTAGTTGAATAATATATAATAATTGTAACTTGCCCTGGCTTTATTTTCTGTGGGTCAAGACCCCCTAACTCACACTCTTAACCCGACATAGTTTCACCATCTGCAGTTAAACCAGGAGTTTTTCTCTTTTGCTTTGCCAAGCACTCAGTGGTTTTAAATCCATCCTTCCCATCTCCATCCCCCCTTACCCACCAGTGCATGTGTGCAAAACCCTCTCTCTGTGCCCTAAAACTCCACACCCCCATTAGTTCCATTTTATTAGATTTCCCTCTCGCCCAGAGAGGCGGTAACACCCCCCCCTTCTCTTTCTTTCCTTTCTGTCTTACACACACACCTCTTCCCTGTTCCTCCACCCCCTCTCCCTCTGCTTGCCAAGAGCTGGGGACTGTTAAACTGATTTCCTCGGGGAATGGAGAGGCAGACAGTCTGATGGGAGGGCTGTAATGCCACCCCCTCTCTCGTCTCTCCAGTTCTGGGCCGGGCAGATCAGAGCCGGGGCCGAACAGACCCTCCCTGTGGTTCCAGACTCAGACGGGGAGATGGATGCAGCCCGGCTGTTCTGCCAGGGCCCGGCGCTCCGGTGGTGCTCGGGGGGGACCGTGGCAGTACGGTTGCAGCGAGACACACGCCCACTGAGGAGCATGCTCCAAAGCATGCACTCATACTCTTGGCAGCAGCTTCTCCACTCTGTCAAGTTAATGGATGGGCCTCTGACTCTGGTCTGTATATCCCCACTGTTCCCTCTCTTGTAAAGCCCTGCTCTTGTGCAGCCTACATAGTTATCACTAAACCCACTGCCACAATCTTGAATACAGAGAATGCCTCTGCAAGGAAGATAGACAGGGCTTTAATAGAATAATAAACACTAACTCATGTCTTGGTCTGCGGCATCGAAAGCAAATTAAGTGTCGTCATGCTAATTAGAGTAACATGAAAAGGGATGAATTGAATCAAACATCATTTGAAAAATACTTTAAATAACAGAAGAGTGCATATTTTGGCTCAAGTAGGGCCGTTAACTCCCAACTCACTTTTAAGATATAAATAAGCAGTGTTCCTATTTGTGTTTGGATATCTCATTCAGACGGTGAATATAAATACTCACATTTCAACAGCATATCTAAGCAATTTCTGTTCAAATCTTCATTGGTATCACACATTGTTAAGACACCCACAGGCACGAGATTCCTCTTGCGCTCCAACATGAGAAGCAATGTATTTTCCTTTTGAAGGGAAGAAATAAAAAGAAGAAGGCTGTTAACTTTATCACCATGCTGAGGACAAAACAAGGGCGTCTAGAAAACAGAAGTGGGTCTAACATAAAAACATTAACTGGTTGGAGAGATGAGGTAGGGACCTAACTGGTCAATATTGAATACACTTTATCAGCCAGAAAATCTCTGACACGACAGGCTTTTTCTCCAATCAGCCCTCCAGTGTTTGAGTGGTTGTTTTGGAGTTTAGGGAGGGATCTGATCACTGCTGTGGCTCCAGCGAAGGCTCATGGTGGCTGGTCCAGTCCAGTCTGGCCCGTGTGGGGATGCAGCTGGTTTACCCAAGCTTGGCTCGTCCCATTCACGGGCCCTGAACCATGACCAAATAGCCTTCACATAGACCTCCCATCAGCACAGCTAAAACAACACGCAGTCATCCAAAGACAAACAGACGCGACACTGCGCCACAACCGCCACATTCGTCCAAAACCGCACACACACAGTCACACCCAGACCTGCAGCGCGTTAGGCACCCACTACTCAAATATAAATGTACCAACCCAAAGTCCTTAAAAGACCCCGGTGTATTGTAGCTTTACAATGTCAACCTTGAACGTTCAGCCACGTCTGCTTTTTATCAAATTTCAGAGGACAGTCTTGTTGCCAGTAATGCTCTTAACTGCTTGGGTTGTAACTACATCCATTTTTAAACAATACTTTCTCACAAGAGGCAATATCCTTACATCTTTAATACATGATAAATGTGAATTTAATATGCATTTAGGCATGTCACTCTAATCTATTTTAGATGAATGCAGTGGTGTTGAATTTACTTGAAATGACCTGGCTCGGCCTCAACACCTGTTCCTGATGAAGGGTCCCAATTGTCACAAAAATGGTATGTGCCACAGTTTTCTATACCCTGATTATTTTTGGAATGATTACATACAACTTTATAGTATCTAAAGGCAGTGTCATCTAGCCTTTGTCATCATAAATATATTAAACAATGTAGAATAATTCATTATTATCAATGATATCACATTGCTTAGCAAATAAATATAGCCATAAGGGGTTTAATATTCTTCTATGGTTCAGCAGTGATGTTTAATGAGCTAAAGCTGCTGATCGCATTTTTATGCAGACACACAATGCTTTCATAACTTATGAATGCGCTGTGTGTATAAATGGGGCATGTGGTTGAACTCATTGTTCATTATTACAACAAACAATAGGACTAACACAACCTGTCAACTGAAAAGCAGCATGTCCATTTACCTTTGATTTACTATTACTACATACAGTGTGTGGTTCAGGCACTCTGGCACTGGCAACACAGGGGAGACAGAGACAGAGAGGCCCCTCTGTGGTCTGTGTCCAACACTGATAAACTGGCAGACACACATCGATCCAGCAGCTCCTCAGCCCTGCACTCCACTTTGCTGAAAACACTCGACTCCAGAGCAGTAAAGAGAAATATCATATGTGTATTATCTTCAACCTTATCTGCATCCGAGACAATGACTGCTTTCTGTATGCAACATCTCAGCTTATCCATGCCTTCTGTCCTTGTTTGACTGCAGTTTATCACAAAGCCACACATTTCATTTACTAACCAAACATTTGTACATACAGATCTGTATCAAATACTACTAATAATACTATAATCTGCTGACTCTAACTTTATGGTTTGTTTTAGCCCACTTAGGCCACAGATGTGTTTTGACACTAAGGACGATTAATGCCAGACAGGGTGAAAATACACTGAAAGCAACCACAGTGCACACACAATGGTGAGCATGCCCACAAACATATACAGTACACATATTCTAGAGAGCAGTGAAGCAGATTCAGCTGTGCTCCTAGCTCACCGTCCCTCTCCAATGACCTCATACCCTGACAATGCCACCATTCATACAGATGTTGCTTACAAAACCTGGAGTCAGACTCCTATTGTTTGCGCTGCTCCGCCTCACAACAAGAGGTTTAGCCAGAGGTGCTCCCCTACTACGGTGGAAGAAAATGAATGGATCACGTAATAGTGTAACCATTTACGCTAATAGTTTAACCGCTTACAAATGACTTCATACTAAGCTAAAACGCTCAATCAATCACCATGTCGCGGAGTTAAAAACAGAAACATCTTTGGCTGCTTCACAAGTTTTCTTTTGTAATTTATGAACAGAATATGCATTTTTCATTCTTTTGCTGTATAAGGTAACACTCGAACTTCAAGGCTTTTACCCCACATGCCTGTTTCAAATCTATAACTCTACTGAAACATAACAGTAAGGGTTGTGTAAATGAAATGTTAAAAAAGCTCCATTAGCGTGCTAGAAACACTTTGATTATTGGTCCTCCTGTGTCCTATGAAATGTTTCTTTAAGAGCAAACTGCTTTTTTCCCCCTCCTCAAGTAAAAAGGAGTACATTTAGAGCATGCCAGGAATTATGTCATCCACCCATCTAGTGCCAACTCCACAGCCAAGAGAGCTGCAGTGAAGGAACATATAGTACTGTTTACCTCTTAAAAAAACTCAGCACCTAGCCTGATGCTTAGTGACACATTTATTGTCCTTAGTAACAATGCAAACAATAGATAATTGAGGAGATAATAAATAACACATTTTCATACAACAGCACCAAACTGTTCCAAAAGCCCCTCTGTCTGAAATTAGCAGGCAAGCAGGATGTGTGGAAAGCATGGAGTGCATTTAAAAAGGACACACAAACAATGCGGAATCCACCATTGACAGGAGTAAGGTCATATAGCCGCGCTCACAGATGTGTTTTAAAACCAGCTTGATAAGGGCCTGTTTGGGCTTCCCTTGTTACAGATGAGACATGATAGTGAATGTCTCTCATCATACAAACAAAGACATCAAACCATCTGAGCAGGAAAGTATTCAGGGTAGAAAACAGTGCACATATGAACGTGTGTTTATAAAGCACAGTTCCATGTATGAATGCATATGTGTGTAACCTTATTTCTCTGTTGTTTTTAAGCTCCTGGCTCTCTGTATGTGTATGCATGTCTGTGGCTGTCTAAGTATGTGACACAGTGTGAAGAGGATGACAGAGCCTGAGCAGTCTGTGAGTGAGTGTGTGTGTGTGTGTGTGTGTGTGTGTGTGTGTGTGTGTGTGTGTGTGTGTGTGTGTGTGTGTGTGTGTGTGTGTGTGTGTGTGTGTGTGTGTGTGTGTGTGTGTGTGTGTGTGTGTGTGTGTGTGTGTGTGTGTGTGTGTGTGTGTGTGTGTGTGTGTGTGTGTGTGTGTGTGTGTCTGTGTGTGTGTGTGCGACTGTTCGCGAGGTCCTGTGGAGAACCGGCTCTGAGCGTTGACGTAATGCTTTGGCCGCCGTGCTGTGGAACTTGGCCTCCTCTCTGTAGCGTTTCCTCTACGCTGCGAGGGTCAACTATCCCACAACCTCCAGCACACAACACACACCATTCTATTCCCCAGACCACAACAGAGCAGAACACAGCCACACCCGGCACCACGAGCACCCAGTGCTTCGCAAGAAAGAGAAAAAAAACCACTTGAACCAAAGCTAATAAAACACTCCCAGACAACCAGCTAAAAGCAACACAAAAAAAACATAAGTCGGCTTCGCTGCTCACTTTAAACGACGGCACTTAAGGAGAAAATCAGAGATAGAAGAGAACAAAGATGGGCACTGATGCAGATACAGTCTTTGGCCCAGAGAGCACAAACAGAGAGCTTAGAGCAAGATATGAGTCCCCAAGGGGCCACAGCAGTCCTTCGGCTCATTAACTATTTACACCAGAGACAGGCCTCCCTGCTGCTCTGGCCCACCACAAAATCAATTAGGGTTCATTAGCCCGGGTCCTGGGCATGCTTTCTCTGGCAGGGGAGGGTTAATCCTGCTACCGAGGCCTCCAGTGACCACAAAATATCAAACAATCACACACATATGTGCATACATGCATGCACACATGCAGAGGGGCTGAGGAAACTAGGCTGAGCATGAAGTGCTTTTACGGAACTCACTCATAATTCTTCCAATTTCTCACTCTCACACAGTTTGGTGTATCAGAATATCGATACCGTCTCTCGCCTTTCAAATCCCCTGCTCACTCCGCCTGTCTATCTATTTCCTTCATGTCTATCAAAGTCCCACTCAATCCCTTTCTTCGCTCTCACAATGTAAACGTTGAGCAGAAAGAGAGGAACCAGGTCCGTGCCTCGGGGGTGTGGGGTTACAGTGCGGAGATTTCCCATTGGCGGAAAGTCAACATGGTCGGGGTAATGCGATTAGAGCCGGATTGAGAACGTCGCAGGGGACACATGGGCCTGATCATGGCCCGGTTATCCGATAGCAGGGCCGTATTTATCGACGTGGCCAAGCGCGGATATTACAGACATTAGAGACCCCGTCTATGCTTATGAAACCCGCGCTGGAGATCGCACCCCGATAACACAATTAGTCTCTCACTTTCTGTCCACAATCATGGAATTCCATCAGTTTCGTTCAGACATCAGGGAGCACAATCTCAATTGATCCACAATTGGTTGCTGTGCCTCACGTCTGAATGGCCAACTAACCAGAAAGTTGTATGGTCGAGGGGCCTGTAGCCATTTAGTGACTGCATATGTTTATGGGAGGCCTACCAGAGCATTTACAATTCAATTACACAGATAGGGGTGGGGGAAAAAAGAGCAAGATGTGTCTGGATGACGGCCAGGGGAGAGATAAGCCTAATACACTAATATTGTGTTACCCCAGCGTGTTACCATAGGAACAGTTGAAGAGATTCAAAGACTACAAAGACGATCAATCTTGAGAGAGCAGGAGGAAGAGGGAGAATTAAATGCCCTGGGAATGCTCCCGCTCTCCTCTATCAGAGCAATAACTCTTCTAATGACCTCTGCTATCTCTCTCTCTCTCTCTCTCTCTCTCTCTCTCTCTCTCTCTCTCTCTCTCTCTGCAGAGTCTGCCATCAGTGAACCTTTCCAAACACAAAGGGCGGCCAATGTTTTTCATCATGGTTTGTGATTGTTATGATATCCAGGTCATGACACTTGCTGTTATATCTTAATGTCTCAACCATTTTCAGGAATATTTATTTTGAAAACAAAGGCTGGCTGGTGGTCACGTTGCTACAGTATTAATCAGTTCCTATCACCTAGAGTGATACTGGTTATGCATTTGACATTAATCAGATGTACACTGCATTAGCAGTGCCAACATGCAAAGTAAAACTGAGTGGAGGTTTATTTTCTTCTCAGCTTCTTCGTCAGTCAGTCTTCTAACTCTCACTCTCTCAGTCTCGTTCCCACCGCTCTAACTGCCTGCTTTGTGAAGGATGAGGTCATTCGATTTTTTTCCTTGCTGTGTTAAACTAGTGCTAACAAGTTGCAGGACCTACAGAACATGTTCTGTACATTAAGATATACATCAGGCAGTCGGTGGGCAGCGCAGCCACAACCATATAAAGGGTTCTTTATTCCAGCCAGAGTCTCCAGTGCTGCACTGGCAGGTTCAGACACAGCTTTGATTACACCCCAAATGATGAAATCCACACAGACCTACAAGCACAGCCTTGCTGGCACAGCCAAGTGGAAAAGAAAGTTGCAACATTTTGAGTTTGAGTGTGTGCACTTGTGTTTGTGTGCATAAATGTGTACGTGTCCATGTGACTAGATGCATATACTCACCAGTTTGGCTTCTGAGTGCATGGAGGGAATGTGAGCGGAAGAGCAGGAGTTGTTGTGGGCGGGTCCTTGCATACCCATCATATTGGAGCCCATAGACATTTGTCCCTCCATCTGAAGATTACAACAGCATGATAACGTCATACTACATACTGTGGAAATGTTATTCCAATGCAAAAAAAACGTTTTCACAATATGAATCAATACTAAATATTAATTTCGCTATGATTTATGCTATTTTTACCCACAAGATGCTATCACTAGTTTTACAAAAGAGCATTTAAACCGTGAGACATCATGATTGTTCATGGTAAGCTGAGGGATGATGAGATGAGAGAGTATCAGAGCCTGATTTCACATGACAGCTGCCCTGTGCACAGCTCTGTGTGATGATAACTGGAGCTGACCCAAAACAGGAAGCCAGCATGGAGGGACTTAACACAGGAAGCCGGTGCAACAGGGGTGTGTGTGTTTCTGATAATAGTGTGTGGAGTGGCGGTCAGACTGACACATCAAACCCCAGCTCCTCTTGGTGCAGGGTGTGTTAATAAAGTAAACGAGATGTAAGTAGGTGTGAGTATGAATGCATTAGATGTGTGTTACTGCCTGCATCATAGTGACCCTGGTCAGTGTTGTCATGTGTCACAGATGAGTCCTGAATGTGAGGAAATCAGCTGGTTAAGCCGACAGGGGTCAGAGGTCACTCGAGCAGGGCGATGATGTGAGCAGTACATGCAGGGAAGAAGAACACCTCTGTGTGTGTTTCTGCATGCACGTGTGTGTGTGTGTGTGTGTGTGTGTGTGTGTGTGTGTGTGTGTGTGTGTGTGTGTGTGTGTGTGTGTGTGTGTGTGTGCGTGCGTGCGTGCGTGCGTGCGTGCGTGCGTGCGTGCGTGCGTGCGTGCGTGCGTGCGTGCGTGCGTGTGTGTGGTGTGTGTGAGCTGCTGTGGCCTCCCAGCTGCTGAACTCTGGGTGGTGTGATGGTCTCCACAGGGGAATGGCCCCTCTCCACCCCTTTTGCCTGACCACCCGCTCTCCCCCCCCCCCCTCGTCCGCAGAGACTCAGGCCTAGAACCTGACACACATCCTTAATTGCACTAAGTGTGTTTTGTGTAAAAATATCACCCAAACCTGCACCCCTTTCCTGAACCGTCAATCTTACCCAAAATCGCTTAGCTCTTAATTTAATAAACATGGGAGGTTTTTTTTTTTCCATACCATAAACAGAGGCTGTCTTGTGTTACAATGAGAACATATGTTGTATCATTAGAATCCTGATACGAGGAGCTTTCTTCGGGTTGTTATCATTCCCAGCTTCCCAATGTGGCTCTTGTCTTGCTGGCTTAATTACAAACAAAATCTATGTTCTAAACCCAGAGATAGACTCCTTCATTTTTACAGGATATAACTTCATTATAAACTGTGGTAAATCATTTGAATGGGGAGTGAAAACATCCAAAAGTAATGCATAGTTTATGTGCAGTCTGATTTCACACTGTCGTCACATAAGTCACCGTAAGTGACTGCTGCATGTGTGAGTGAGCCCGTTGTTGTACTCACAGGCATCAGCACGGCGGAGGAGCCCGGCATGGTGGGGTCTGGCAGAGTTCCCGGCATAGAGGCAGGCAGAGGCTGTCTCTGTCTGTTTCGTAGGTGCAGCAATGAGGACAGAGAGCCAGGGACAGGCCTGGGAAGACACACACAGAGAGACATTCAGAGGACTTCAGGTTTCACACTGTTCTAGATAACTGATGTTACTGCTATTCTTTATCATATAACATCAAAACCAACTCGCAACACCGCTATGGTGCTAGTTTGCCATAACTGTTGTGTAAACAAATAAAGACTGCTTGATTTTAACATCGATGTAACCATATCTGATAATATGTGGTACACAGGTTAAATATCATTTGTAGATCAAGGTCTACCATCTCAATGTATTCCGGGTAGAAAGGAAATATATATATATTTAATTAATTATTAAAACATGAATTATTACAAGTAATGTATCAATGCATATAAAAATACTACCCAAAAAATTAAGAAATATTTTACGAGATTATTTGTGTTATATTCATTCAGTCATGATAATCTATCTTTAAAGAGAAAGTTCAAATAGTTGACAACATCGGCCTACAAACTACACTATAATGTGTGAAAAACCATTAATTTAGTGTTTAATTTCTCTAAATACATGCTGAAGTTCAAAAGTTAATCCCAATCTATTTATATGCTACGTTACATATAGACAGAAGTGAACAAACTGGTTTAACCTTGAAAAGAAATTCCCACAGTTATTCATTTCACAACTGTTCAATTTCTGTGAAAATGATTCCTGAACTTCTTTTTCTTTTTCATTTTTTTTTGTCCAACTCTAAAGACATAATGTAAAGCAGAGTGTGTGGCTGCGTGTGTGTGGCCGCGTATTCATGCTGCAGTTGAAAGCTGAGGCATCTGGCCATTTTTGGATTTACTTTAAACAAGTACATTTCATGCATTACAATGAATAGGGATGATGGCGATGATTAATGAATAATATTTGTCAAAACGACCACATTTTGTGCATGACAAGAGTCACTTTTGAGAAACTGCTTGGCGGTGGGAGCACTGTGTGGGGGGGAAATCCCCTCTTGCTGACCACGAAAGCATGTGCGAACCAACAGGCCTATCCACACACACGGCCGCATTAATAAATCACATTTAAAGATGAGGCCGTGGCTAAACTTAAACTATTGACAGCAGTCTTGTCACAGTCATCGACTCAGGGCTGCGGCCATCCAAAAACATAATGACATCATTTATACAACTGCCTTCAAATCCCTGATGCAAGAACACTGATTCCCAGCTGCAGGGAGTTACACCACCCACATGCATACAGTAATAGTTCAGTCCTGAGCTTACAGAAACAGCATTCGCTACTTGATTCTTAAACAACCTGTATCACAATAATCAATAAGTATCCAGCTATCAGTATTCAGGATGAAGGCCAGTCAATAAAGCTCCATTTCCTAGAGCGTTTAGAAGTTAGTGCAAACAAGACTCATAGCCTGGATTACCGTAGTAGTGAGAAGTGAAAGAGTGATGGCCAAATGAAGGGGGGGGGGGGTGGCACCAGAGCAAACGCTCCCCCACCTGAATAAATACCTGTATTTTTCCAGACCTAAATATGTGCATTTACGCTCCAGACATTTTAGATTGCTCCACATACACCCAGGACCATTACCATCCCGACTGTGTGTCATTCCTGTCTAACATCCCAATTTATCACAATCACACTCATTTAACAGCACGTATGACATCTGAGCAACACTGCGAATCCAAACATTTCCACATGGGAAAAGTCATGAAAGTACAATGAGGTATGCAGTGTAGCTGCGAGCTACATCAACACAGTTTCCCTCTGCGTTTAAACTGCCAGCGTCCAGGAAGAAATAACAGTCACAAGGCAGAGGCAGTGACACGCTGTTGATTTTCTAAATAAAAACAGTTTTGCTGGATTTGTATTCAGTATGATGGCTGCCTGATGAGGGGTTTTCTTGCACTGCAGAAGTTGAATGAGATTTGTGGAAGATGTTTTTGACCAGAATAAAAAGCAAACACATCTTTAAAACTATGCTGTAAATCTTTCTCGATCTCTTTAACAACTTGAAATTGGCTAATCCACAGGATCTAATTTAGTTTCAAAACTGGCTTGTTCAATATATCCAATTTATTTTTGGATAATACTGGATACCAAATATTTAACACATTACAATGCTATCCTTCGCCCGCTATATAGTGTGTAGTGTGTGTGAGAAACGAAAACATTCTCTCTCATCTTTCAGACTACAATTCTCCTTCTTTATTTAAGATAAGACAAAACAATGCATCACAGCGCTAATTGTGACAGCCAACCAGCAAAGGTCAGAGGCTCAGGCAGGCCGCTGGTTTTTGCAGGTCAGGCTCCTGCTTTCTAGAGAAGAAAGGCTCCTTTGAAGCCTGTACAGGTTGAGCTGCTGGGAGGACAAACACTGCGTCCTTCACCACCACACACACCAAAACACAATGTGGTTGTCCAGTGGGCAGAAAGATCTGACAGCACTTCCTCTGGGGATTAACTCAGCTTTGTGCTAACCCCTGCTAATAGATACAGACGTTTCAGAAAATAGCCACTATGAAAAAGATCGATTGAGTCTTATTGTAAAGAGCATTTCCACAATTATTTTGTATCAAGACCAACAATGTTTATTCTTTTTTTTGTTTTACAACTTTTCCCTGATATTGACCCTGTGAGGTTGAAACCGGCCAGTGTTTTTAACCAATCTTTCTGTCTAAATCATGGCTTTAAAATACAAATGTCCTTTGCTCTACTTTAGCGCCGAAGACACGTTCTTTACTTACTTAAATATATGTGTTTCTATTTGTATTTCTTCAATTAGTTGAATAATTTCATTAACTCAAACACATGTCAGCTGCAGCCCTTAGTATCCACACACATCACTCTATTGAAATGCATAATGTCAGCTGTAGCTTGTGATGCAGGGTGTCCATTATCAAAATACATTATAATAATTGAAGTGGTTCTTCTTCTCAATTCTTGTCTGCCTTCTGTGTTTGTGCACCAGTGTACAAAGATTTTAACAGATTCATGTTGGGCCTGTTTGTGTGTGAATAAGTCCATGTTCCAGTGTGTGCATGTGTGTGTATTCATGTGAGTGAATAATGACAGGCTGTGGCTCCACTGAGGGGATTGATAATAGCCGGGCTGGGGGCCCCAGGGGAGAGCAGGTAGACACTCTGCAGTCCTGACCCTGCACTCTCACATTACTGAGTGCCTCGCTTTCAGCCCGGCTCTCCTCCACAATCCCCGCCCAAGAACCACCACCGCACCACCCCTACACCCCACGTTCGCTCCACCATGACATCACTGCTAGACCCTTCTTCTTTCCCCGAGTCTTTCTTTTGCTTTTATCTCTTGTTCCAAAGTTTATTTCTCCAAGTTATCCTGTGATTTCCTCTCTTGTTCTTCTCCTCCTGTCATTGTCTTGGTAATCCTCTATGACTCTCTTCTGGACCCTTTAGAGTGCCCACACCTCAACTCAAGCCCCTCTGGATTTGCTTGCTCTAACCTACAAATCCTGCAGTCTGCACACACACTAAGCTTTACTGCTCCAATCCCCACAGTCCCAACTCCAACTCAAGCACTGGAGACTTTAAACACAGGGGCTTGGCCGCCGTCCAAGAAGAGCAAGAGCGGGAGAGAGAGGTGCAGTCAGTCCACTGACTCATATCCTTCCCTTTCTGACTCTGCTCCAGCAATGATGTAATGCTTTTGGCTTTTCGCCCTCCCCCACCCTGTGCCTGCCCACCCCCAGATTTCGTCCCTCCCTCCTCTCCTCATGCTTTTCCCTCTCTTTCCCTCCTCGACTGGTCCAACATCTCTGCGCTCACTCTTCGCTGAGTGAAGTCACTGCGAGCTCCGGGTATACACAGCAGCTAAAAACTTTCGAACGTAACCAAAACAGCCCAGGGCCAAGTTCCAGACGTTCGGGAGACGGTGGTGCAGTCGCCATGGGAACGGAGGTAAACAGAGGGAGAAACAAGGGCCTCAAACAGCTTGCAGCTGCCTGGCTCTCTGAGTAAACACTACACAGGACCTGCCCCTGATTTACTGCCTTTAATCACTGGTGGGAGGAGAGTGCCATGGGGTTTGGACTGAGGAAATAATATGAATCTGATCAAATAAATCAGCCCTAATGGGTTACGACACAGGCTGACTTTTATTAGCGGGCTAAAGGAGGGATGGATGTTGGGAGGGCGCTGCACTGGGATGGATCTGGGATGGGGTGTCCTCACATTAGGGAGCCTCAAGCGGAGTTTAGCAGCGTCAAAGCCCAGTTGAGAAATGGCGGTGGTTTTAACTCTGGAGCAAATTAGCTTTGTGGTATTTGTGCACCAAATAGATGATGGGTTGACTTTTATTCTCAACGAAAGTAAAAAGCATGCCACTACATTCCTATCAGCATGAATCAGAAAGAACACATCTTGTTACAAGCAAACCTGGCATCTGTCAGCAGCACCTGACTGATGTTGTAACATTTGGCAAGAGCGCCCCTTTCACTTTCAATGATACTTCATTTTCTCCCTCTTCATCTGCTATAATGTGATTATTAATTAACCTGTTTGACCCTCTCTTTCTTAACTAACTTCTCCGTCTCTCATCCAACCCGATGCCGTCTTCCACTATCAGTCTGATCCTTCTGATCTATTTCAATTTCCATCCTCATTTTCCTTTTCAAAATCTTAGTGAATTATTTCCCACACCTTCATTCTTCTGATTGCACTTTGTTCACACTTCCATCCAAACATGTCCAACTTTTCCTTTTCCCTATGAAGGCCCGACTGGTCCAACACCCATGTCCTCACATGTGATGCCTCTCTTCTCTCCCTCTTCCACCCTCCTGATCCTTAATTTCCTCTCCTCCATCTACCTCCTATCCCCCTCTTCCTTTCCTCCATCCACCTCTGATCCCTTTCTTCCTCTGCTCTGTCCACCTCTGATCCCCCTTTTCCACACTTCCCTGCGCTCCCCAGAGCTGTGAGGCCTGTCCCTGTGTGTGAGTTGCTTGTGCAGGAGCCTGCATGTGTGGTGGCCCCGGGGCAGGGATGACACAGCCCCGCTGGAATGAGAGGGAACAGAGTCTGGGCGTTCCTCTACAAACGCACTATTAAACCCACTGCAGTACACAATGAGCTCATCTTAATTCAGGTCAGATGTACATCCTGCATTCTCTCTCTTTGCTTTTCTCTTGTTCCTTTTATGTAATTGATTATATTGTATACCTTTGTTTTTCTGTACCTTTGTTTACGTGGTATTTCCTTTCCTCTGCCTGCTCCTACTCCATGTGCATTAACCCTACAATTAGCCCTACTTTCACCCATATTTATCTGTGGAGAAGGGCATTTGTCAAGTTAGAGCATGAGGGCACCTCAGGCATTTGGTAGAGGTCCCGCACTCCTGCTCTCAGGGCAGACTTCCCTCCTTATCACCACTTTGTGAATGCAATCTAATCATAAACAATAATAAGGAAAGTTTTCTTTAAATTGTGAAGTTCAAGTGAGGTCAAAGTATGTCCACGAAAAGCCCATAACTCTCCGTAGAGGTGTGGAGACTTTCTCTGTTCTGGCGCGGGTGTTGAAATCAGCATGGTTGTTTTATCACATGCTTGGGAAAAAAAGTGTTATGCAATCTCTAAAAATGTGATATGGAATGCATCCTAGAATCATAAAAGCTATCAGCACAATACGGTACGCTACCATTGAGTAATTGTTCCGTAACTTCAGAAGTATTATATGTAAGTATATTTTAAAAAGTAAGAGGATTACTGAATATCAAGTAAGGATCAAAATATACTGTATCTGATAGAAAATTCAAACACTTTATTTGCACACAATTGAAATTACTTAGTCATAGTTTTGCTTTGAAGTTAGACTTCAGATCTGGCTGAATTTATATATGATGATCATAATTTATGTTAAGCCAAAAGGAATTTAAATGTGATCAGTGAAAAATATTCTTCATGAGATCTTTTACCCGGTGATTCTTGATAATCAATCCGCATATCACCAGATCTTCTTCAGAAAACACAGGAAGTTTAAATGCGTCGCCCTATACATGAGCTTTATATGAGACCCCGCTGTTTTGAAGGCATGCAAACCAACATCTATTTCTGCTTCTTCTCTTAAAGGCAAAAACGAGGAACTGAAGGGGCCGATAGCTCTGAGGTGTGAAAAATATTGTGCATTTAAAGCATCATGGGAAATATAACCACACATTGACTTCCTGCAGAGCTTTGCAAGCTCATGTGACCAAATTAAAGTTGCACAGCAATAGCAGGGTGGGAAATTACCAACGAAAAGATGAGTCCTCTGTAGAAACTTGAAAGAAGTCGCGGTGGACTGCTTTAAAATAAAATAAACTGTCCATCTCAAATTGGCACAGGAATAGAATGACACAAACTTCTCCTAAAGATCACTTATCTAAGGTATCAACGACAGTATCACCATGTTATAAAAGCACCTGTTGTCATACACGGCCAAAATTGATATAAATGATTTAGGATTACATCATCGTAAATTGATGATCAGGTATTTTACAAAAACTCTACAGTAATCACTCCTCACCAGCTGCATTCAGGTTGATTGTGCTATGTAATGGAAAAGAATGGACTGAGTTCCTCTTCTGAGCCAGAATATAAATAAAAAAGATGTTTAGTGCCTCCTGCCAACACCCATACCCGCACATCGCCCCTTGCGAGTTAAAGGGTGAGGTTTCCACAGAATGTTGTATCTCACGTGGTTGACTGGTAATGTCCAGCGTATTTAACTCTGACACAACTCAGCACCAGATGTTTATAATTGAAAAACAGAAAGCATTCGAATGTGTTGGACGCTGCTTTTCTTTGTATGATAATGATAGCAGTGACATTAAATTCTGCTGGCTGGTTTCTTATGCCTGGACTTAACACTGGTTTGTGTCAGTGCGGCTCCCCAAAGACTTTGTTTAGGGACTTGGAGCAGGAGGAGAGAGAAACAGAGAAAGAGGTCCTCAGGTTTCACAGCTGCAGGCCGCGCTCAACCCTAAAGTAAATGGACTTGAGGAAAGCCAATCCTAATTGATTCCAAGCCTCAAAGCTCTTTAGTAAACATTGTGGAGCAATGAAAATGACTTGTTATCCTAATTCATTGGATGCTCACGCCGCGCGTTCAGAAAACAAAGGAGGCAAATGGAGATGAGGTTAAACTGACTTTTCTGGGTGATTTTTTTCTAGCGTATACATTAACCATAACAATTACATTAGCAGATCCATAAAGTGTGTCAAGATCAAAAGCTGTATAGTCGTGTATGGATCACATACTCAAACAAGAGTGATTAACTGACTAGAATAACATTTTATAATACTCTCTCAGATTATTATGTTTAAAATTTAGCATAAACATTTGCACATGCAAGACGAGACATGGGAAATCAAACTTATTGGAGACTACAGTTGAAGTGGCTTAACACGACAACAGGGAACCCTTCCTCTGACCTTCAGTAGTGTCCCTAACACTCAATCAGGACACTTCACTTCACTAGCCTGTGAAGTGTCCAGTTGTTCTGTGTGTGGGAAGTTCCTGTGGAGAGACCCTGTGCTCGGAGCCTTTGGTTGGCCCTAATGGCTTCCTGTGGAAGCGCTGCTTCTCAGCGGAGGGGTTTCCTAAACTCATTTTCCTGCTGATGTGAACATTTCCAGGCTTCTCGTGTGAATCTACCCATCCTATTCATGTGTTACACCTTCATAGTAAACAAGTTACGCTTCTGCAGGTTGAGCACTTACAAGCACTGCGCGGGAAATTCCTCAAATAATATGCCACATATAAATATAACTGAGGCTTACAGTTTTAAACTCCCACTTTATCTCATACATGCTCTGATTAGTTTTTAATGACAGGTGAAATCAGGTGAAGCAGGCACAGCAGAGTCTAGGTTACTGGCTGTGATTTCTGCTCCTCCAAGGGAGTGAAATTCCATCCCTGTTCTGGACAAAGAGCCTGACGGGGTGTCAGTCAGGCTTAGTGATGGGCCTCACATCCAATATTCACAAGCTCCTCAAGCTGTAAATCTACACAGGACAACCTCAACACAGCACAGGCCTTACACTGAGCCATCTCAATGTCTAACGTGCCTGCCACAGGTCTGGTTTACAGTAACAAAGCCCTGGCACATGTTTCAAGGTGGTTGGGGTAAAGGCATAAGGAACAAATGAGGTCAGTGGAGTATCTCTATAACGTCCAACAGCTTATTAATGTGTGTGTGTGTGTGTGTGTGTGTGCGTGTGCGTGTGCGTGTGCGTGTGCGTGTGCGTGTGCGTGTGCGTGTGTGTGTGTGTGTGTGTGTGTGTGTGTGTGTGTGTGTGTGTGTGTGTGTGTGTGTGTGTGTGTGTGTGTGTGTGTGGTCATGATTATGTTTTTGAGATATAAGACAAAAAGTCACTATTACCCTTAAAGACCCATTATGGTTTAGTTTAAAAATTATATTTTTTATGATATTAATCATCATGGTCTGATTATGACCAAATCCTTTAAACTTCATGAAAAAGTTTATGACTGTGTGAAATAATAAAGCAGCACACTACTCAGATTGCAGTCTATATCAGCTGGTTATTTTACACCTGTAGCATGGCAGTGCATCAGAGAAACAGAGCTCTATAGTTGCGGCTGACATTCCCATACAGTGAAAGGATCTATTTTAGAGCATGAAATCGCTGTAAAAGCAGTCACAGCTAAGACTTCAACAATGAGCTCATCTTGTCCTCCGGGACCCTCTTTGGCATGTTCTGCTGTGGGACAATACTGAATGGACAGCAAAACATGAATTGCAAGCCCTACACTCGCTGCTCCAAATGTAACAAATCCCTGACATTACCTCAGAGACTACGGAGGGATGACATTCCTCATGGACACGAAAGGGTCAAACCTAAGACTGTCAATCTTACAGGGACGCACTTGAAGTGAAAGGATACATCCTCACACGCCACAGATAATTAACAGTCTGTCAGCAGTGAGAGCAGTGCCTCTACCACTCTGTCAAAGATTCAAAAATAAAAACCCACAAAAAACGAATTTCCCTTCTTTTTCTCTTACGAGTTTAATAAAAACAAAACTTTGCCATTTTACTGTATTTTTCGGCCCAAGCCTACTCACCCTATCTGTCTGTTGGTGGATGGAGCCTGAGTGATGACGGAGCTGGACTGAGGGGAGGGAAGGGCCTGCTGGATCACGATGCTGGTGTCATGGTTGCCCATCCGCGAGTGGGACTGCTGGTGCTGGCCTGACTGACCGTGCAGCGAGATGGTCTGCAGCGAGGGAAGGGGAGAGAAAAGCAAGCAGAAAGTAAGGAAACTGTCAAATGTTTCCCAGCTGAGGGAACGTTTTACTTTCAGCACAACTCAAACACTTCATCTGTTTGGATCGGTAATGAGGAACTTTGTAGGCTCTCATTCCCAGGCTGTTGCTGCATTGAGGAAACATTAAGCGTCTAATGAAGACCATGCTTCCTTATTGTTTTTTAGCCCAGCAGGACCGTTTGTTTGTTTGTTTGTTTTACCTGTTTACCATCTCACATATAGTACATCCCAAAATAATAATAAATGTGCTTTATTCAACAAAATATCTCTGAGCTCAACGCACATACAGTATCTTGGCATAAAACAAACATCAAGTTGAAGTAATTTGCATTGAGTTAAATGAGAAACAGCCACAGAGAATGATCAAATACAAAAAGGAAGATACAGGCAAAACTTTTCATTTCTGTACAATTGCATTGTCAGTCGCTTTGGATAAAAGAGTCAGCTAAATTACATGTTATATACGTGTCTGAATGAAGGAAAGGTAAAAACAAAGTTTATCAACTACATTTCTCACTCTTTACAGACACATGACTATTGGTCAAATTAATATATGACTATTAATATTCATAAAGGCCGATTGCTGTTTTCTTCAAGTTTTAAGCTCCCGCTCTGTTTATTGTGATATGCACTTTTAGAGAGTCTTGCTCCGACTCGCCTCCTGCTGATTCAGCAGAGCCTCCCATCATAAACCACACAGGCTGGGGAGGCGAGACAAGGCTGACCTGAGCACAGACGAGCTCCAGAGCCAAACCACCCAGCTGACAGCTTAGCTACAGCCTGCTCTGCACATCTCTCCAGACATTAGATAAGCAGTCTGTCTTGTGGTGATTTGACTAGTACCTATGTTTCAGGTGAAGCTGCCTCAGGGTGGATCTATAATGCACAAATGACCACGTCTTTGGTCGAATGTGAAAATGTATAAACGTTGTCTCAGGGGTCTGCGCATATGTCTGGGAGGAAATAGGACTCTCTTGATGAGAGAGCACTGGAGAGCTGTTTGAAGTTACAGGTGGAGAACCTGATCTTCTTTCTCCTCGTCTGTAGTTGGTGACAAATCTCCAGCTGCTTACCCTGTCTGTCACTGTCAACAAGACTGGTGGGGATCAGTGAGTGCAACAGGTAAAAACAAAAATGACGTTGAAATATAGGAAGTGTATAAATATCTCATCCATCAGTTTGATGGGCTGTCTTCTGAGTGGTTAAACATCACTAATGGTGTACCACAAGGTTCAGTTTTAGGTCCGCTATTATTCTCTATCTATATTAATAGTTTAGGTGAAAATGTCGAAGGAGCAACCTTACATTTTTATGCGGACGATACAGTTATGTACTGTGCAGGTCCCTTGATTAACGAGGCTGTTGTTAAATTACAGGCTGTTTTTAACATTATTCAGGCTCAGCTCGCTGAGCTTAAGCTTCTTTTAAATGTGGATAAAACCAAGGTAATGCTCTTTTCTAAAGCTAAAGCTAAAAATACACCGGAGACTGCTTTGGATATTGTAACTACGGAAGGAATACAACTTGAAGTGGTTACCTGTTACAAATACCTTGGTATCTGGCTTGATGATTGTCTCACTTTTAAATTTCATGTAAATAACCTGCTTAAAAAGCTGAGGGTTAGACTAGGTTTCTTTTTCAGAAACAAGTCCTGTTTCCCGCTTGAGGCCAGGAAAAGGCTAGTCACTGTGACCTTTTTACCTGTGCTGGACTATGGTGATTTGATGTATATGAATGCACCTGCCCATTACCTGAGCAAGTTAGATGCTTCGTATCACAGTGCACTGAGATTTTTGACAAATTGTAAAGCACTTACGCATCACTGTACCCTGTATACCAAGGCGGTTTTGCCATCACTTACTGTACGGAGGCTCAGTCACTGGTACTTTTTCATTTACAAAGCCATGTTGGATAAACTACCGTCTTATATCTGCTCCCTGATCTCTCTGCGAATTGAAAGTACTTATTGCCTGAGATCGCATGCTGTGGTTTCATTAAATGTGCCAAGTGCTAGGACTGTCTTAGGGAAGAAAGCGTTTAGATGTGCATCTCCACTAACATGGAACAGTCTGCAAAAAGAATGGAAAATTACCAAGCTAGTACCACTACATGTTTTTCAAGCTCGGTTGGATGCTACAAAATCAGATGCTGTTGGTACCTGTACATGTGGTTAAATATGTAAATTGTAATCCCTGTACATTTTACTGTATGATGTCCTTTTTTTGTTCTGTTGTTTATGTTTTTATTTCTTCTTGTGGAACCTACTGCTGCAGGTCTCCCTTGAAAAAGAGATCATTGATCTCAATGGGATTTTACCTGGATAAATAAAGGTTTTGAATTGAATTGAATTGAAATCTGCGGTCATCAGCTTTTTGAACAAGCTAGCATAGTGTAGTTACATCTATACAAATCTATTAAAAAATGGTGTGCATCAGCTCATAGTGTGTGGGCTGCCGTTGGTGACATGAATGATGATGGCAGCAGAGAACAGTTTATAACCACCTGACCTAACCCCTGTGGGTGGCTGTGGGTTCACCTTGTTTTTTTTCCAGCCTGAGGCTTTTTTTTCACAGTACCTGTTTACTGTCCTCTTCTTCCTGTGCCTTGCAAAACTCCTGCTCAATGGAGCAGTCCAGCTCACTGAACAATCCCACCTCCTCACAGTTCTTCAAGAAGCGTGTTGGCGTGGGCGTCTGGTCTGGAAATCAAAGACAAGGTTTTTTAAGTTTTACCTTCAAATCAACAACTGTTTATAGTGTTTGTCAGGCTGCACATACAACATGATCGTGGACAGCAAAACACTACAGCTTATGGAGTAAATGTCAGCTTTAAGCTACATTTCATCTGCAACCCGTTGGCAGATCACCATTGCAACAAAAACAAAAAGGACAAAGCAGCAGCATTCCAAAAGGACACATGATACAATAATATACAACACTAAATTACACGCTATGTTAGCAAGACATACTGTATATGTTAGATTTGTTATAATGAGGGCATCACATTTGTTTGTTTTTCTATAGTTTTGTATGTGTTTTTTGCTAAATGTGTTGAAAAAAGTACAATCAGGAGACGGGGGTTGAAGCGTGGGAGTGTCTTAAGCTAAATTCTGTTTATTTTTGTTATTTTGGGGTCATATGGACCACAGTTTGACTACAAACTCAATGCAGATCTATATTGATACAAAAGTATAATAATAGTGTATTGTTGTTACGTATTGCAATGATTTTAAGAAAGAAAAAAACTCCATTCTGTTAGCGAGTGAGAGATACTGTGCTTGACAGCCCCATTCCAGCTGATGAAGTACAGATCCCACCTACTGAGTGGGGGTCTCATTTGTTGAGCTCGGTCAAGCTGTGGTATTCAACTTGACGTTGTGGGGGGTGCACAGGGATCAGGTTTCAGACAGTTGAAGGTGATTTTAGGATCAGGCTTGTTTCAAAGGCTAAAAGCATACTTCATGGTCTGTTTATCCATTCTGGCTAGACTGAGGATTGACTCAAACCTTCATCATGACCTGTTTACCCAAAATACAGTTCTACTACAAATATACTTCTTCCATTTCGAACAGCTCAAGCTTTATAAATAAAAAAGAGAGTCAGATACATTTTTTGTTGAGTCAATGGGGCAGGGGGTTAACTTTGGGTCGACAGTTATAGTACTCACATTTTAAGCGGAGACCGTTTAGTCACCAGCTTAGAGCAATGTGTTGCTGAGCTAAAATAACATACCATTTATTTTATTCTGAGTTTAAGGTCTCTAAAAGAGAAATGGTCAGAGCTGTAATTCAGACAACAAGCGATAAGAACACCCGGCCTAGAAAATCTGATCCTGCTGTCCACTGAGCGTAAATAATAGAGAAGACACAATCACGGTGGCGTGGCTTTCATCTAGTGTGACCTGGCTGTTTCTAAGAACGGAGATCTATACTTATGGATCGGCCTTGGTTGACACTTGTATATATGTAATACACAATCTGTGTTTCTTTGAACAGTAGATGAATGCGCCGATCAGCATGTCACCTTTGTTGAAGTTATACACAACAATAACCTTAAAACAAATGTTAACCAACTTCCCCTACAGTGGGATCAAGACTAATTATTTATCTAATATATCATATTCCAATTACTTGTATTACCCTCCTTGCACTATTTATATTCTATTTTATTTGTACTTACTTGCACTATTTGAACTATTTGATCTGTTTTATTGTGTTGCACTGTTGGAGGACACACATGACAATAAAAGCCTTGAATCTTGAATCTAATGATGATGGAAAAAGTTAATCCCACTTTAGCTTTACACGCTTATTTCTCCAGACACACGTCATCACCTCCTGAAGTGTGCGTCAAGTGGTATGCCCTGAACAAAGCTAAAGGTAACGTGTGTCCTATGATTTACATTACTGTAAACAACTGGTATAGACACGCCATGAAGTTTTCTGATGATAGACAAGTGTGTCTGACTGGGAGCATGAGTCACTGAGGCACACACCTGCAAAGGAGCTGCATGTTTCCTCTAAACCCTGCTGAGGTAGCGTGTGCGTTTGAATTGATGTAGCCGTAACTCACCTGATAACATGTTGTCGTTCTTTATGGAGGGGAACTTAAGTGTCATCTCATGTTTGTGTCTATGTATCATCAGATGGTCCTCCGTGGGGAACCGCTGTAGATTTAAAAAAGATTGTAGAAAGACAACATTTCACATTTCAACTGTGCAAACTTCAAATAGCACTTGGCAATATGGAGAAAATTATAAATCAGGATAATGTTGAACAAATACCTCTCTGTCAATATTGCAAAACTATTGTGCAATTGACTATTGGTGCATTCACATAATATTTAGACAATGAGATTTTGACAGAAACGTATTAGTAGTGTGGATAAAATGATTATGTGGGGAAAGATAGATAGTAGCACAGCAAGTGTCTGGCAGTTGTAGAAAAGGAAAACCACTTTTGCCATATTATGATACAAAATATGTCTCATATCACATCAATATAATATCAACTTTAAAGAGCATTTGTTTTTAAAGGGTATTTTTACACCTGAAGGGTTATTTACACTTTGTGTTTGCCTCAGTTCAATGCTATTTTGTTTCTCCTCTTTGCGTGAGGCAGTAACCCACTCCTCAGTGTTTTCCTCTTCATATTACACACACACACACACACACACACACACACACACACACACACACACACACACACACACACACACACACACACACACACACACACACACACACACACACACACACACACACACACACACACACACACACACACAGGGTGTTGTGGTTCTCCCCACACACTCACCTGAGAACAACCAGGAGCGTTGCACACGTACGGCCTTTCCTGGTCTGAATTCATCACTCTGCCCACCTTCTCATAAAACTACAAAAAAACAGACAATAGGAGAAAGCAAAGCGAAACATTTAATGACTTGAATTTCCCCTGCGAGCATCAAGGGGGGAAATGTACACTCATTGTTTCACGCTAATAATGGAACAAAAAATACACTGGATTCAATAAGAAAGCAATCAGCCTAACATACGTAAATAATTTGTTTATTTTCTTAAATTGAAAATCCAAAAATCCCAAAAATGAAATGATAGACCAAGTGTGAAATTAGCAAACACCAACACCATGTAGAAATCACAGTTTCAGCTAAGTGTGTTCAAATGTTTATTTTCACCACAAAGTGACAGAATCTAGCCTAACACATTGCGCTGGTCTGACAGCTACAACTACTCGTTTACTTTCCACCTACTGACAAATCTGTGCTCTATAAGCATTTGCTCAATACACCACAGCCACAGCCACGCATCATGTCAGATGTGCAATGGATTCGGTAACAATTTGAGCTACTTTAATAATTTAGAGTGAAAAAGAGGACCCACTTTCCCAGAAAGGAGGAGTGCCTCGTACGTATCTGTGCTCCGTTCAAAAAATACAAAATGATACCAGAGTCACATAAAAATTAAAGGCCAACAAATTCTTTAATATCGTGTCACAGTTAAACTAAAAATACTTAATCATATACAGCTTCAAAGATATATGAAAACAGCTCTATATTTATGACAGGATGAAAGAGAGAAAAGACCAGAAAAAAAACAAGTGCATTTTATAAGCTTCTCAAGATCAAACCAAGAGCACAACAAATGATAAAGTCTTTAAAGGCCTCCATGTGCACTCTAATCATTGAATGTATGTGATGCCCCACTCACATTAGAATATTTAAACCAATAACATTTCCAACAACTTCAGAATTGACCCAGCAAATAGTCTAGAAAGAAATCTAGAAATATTATTCTACTATTATATTTATAAAAAGCATACATTTATTAAAAAAGGTAACCAATATACAGTAACTGGTAAAGGAACCTAATCATTTTTTAATACGGACTGCATTGTGTTTGGAGTAAACATTAAACATCGATGCAAGTTTAGGTGAATTATTTACATAAGGAAAATCGTAATATAAAACTCCTTAACATTAACGTATTTAAATATTTTTGGAGGCTTTATCCCTTTACCTTTACTTCAATATCATGTTTGATGACTGCTGGCTACTGTGGCTATGTTATGTATTTATTTGTTCAAAGTCTTATCGTTCAGCACGATGCAGTGTACTACAATTATTCTCATCGCTGTCAAACACAAACAACCTCTGAGAGGTCAATACATGCCAGGACTACAGATGTTAGGCACTTACTGACAGATGTTTTTACAGATGTTTAGTGATGACAAGTATTAAGGTAGTCTTTAATAATCACAAGCCACAGGGGAGCATATTTATCTTCAAGCCAGTGCGTTTATCATTAGCAAGAAGTTTCTTAATTCTGAACATGCAGGTCGTTTGGTTTCCAAACTGGGAATAGACATTCAAACTCTGCACAAAAAGATCCATGTGAGGAGTGACCAAAGCCGCACCGAGACAAGTGAACGTCCAGGGTGTCTGGAGAAGCACATTGTACTCTAAAGAGGGTATACAGTCTTGAATTATGAAAGCATGTAGGTGGACAAAAACATCTATGACTATGACACCAAAAAAGTGAAGCAAATTGAAGACGTTTGCGGATAACGAATTGACGGCCCACAATGCATCGTCTCTTTTTTCTGCTGTTTCCTTTTTTCTCAGTCTCCCTCATGTTACACTGATCTAATCCCCTCCCAACAAACGTTTCAAATATGTCTGTTAGGGCAGTCATTTTAACATCCTTATAAGGTTTTTCATCATGTATGTTTTTGATAACAAACTAGTTGCAGTACCCTACAGCTCAATTGTTTATCACACACATGCAACACATAGTTTATTCTCCTCTATCAATTCACAAAAACGCATCCGAAATCCAAGTCAGGGCCAAGCATCACGTGTCAAGCATGAATACCTTCATACACTATATACATGTGTGTCTTTTTCACGGGTACAGACTATTTCCTCAAGCATAGTCAAAACACTAAAATATTGTGTTATGCTAAGCAGTGCTGTTTTCCTAACAAGCTGTACTTCATGAGCGAGCCTGCAGAACAGGGTCTGGACAGGGTCTCTCTGTCAGAGAGCAATGAGCCCTGCTCTCTCTTTCTGTCACCAGTTCACTACTGCAGGGCCCCTGAAAACTCACCTGGTTTCCTTTGACACAACAAACATGACTAACACTGCTGATCCTAACTCTGAACTTAAGCTGGACCGAGGATGGAAGTACGAATGAAGAACAACTGCTTCAAAAAGCCGATGGACACGTCAAAGATGTTCTCTACACTTTAGGTCACATTTGTATTTGAAATACAGTTACATCGAACTTTCAGATGTTTGTGAAACTCTGGTTGCCGCTGTCATTTTCCGGCTTTTTCCTGTACGACTTAAATCTAAAACTCTACAATGAATCGCAAATAAAACTGACGTCACCAGAAAGCATTAATAACAAAAAAGGAAACAAAGTATCAATTACGATGAAAACACATGCAAAGGTTTAACTTGTACCTTTCTGTTTCTAAAAGGGGACTTGGTCATTTTATAACTTTCAGGAAATTTGAACCATATGACGCATAAAACTCTTAAACATGAATTCTGTGAATGCCTGTGTGAATTATCCAATAGCTTTCACACTTAAAATGATCAGTACTCAACGCCCCTTTCCTTGGAAGAGGCACTTGGCTCTCATTTGATATAGATGTTTTAGTTTAGCAGAGGAAATTTGGTTACACTTTACATTAACTATATCCTGATGTGTGCGAGAGGAAGGATTAGGGCCTGGCGTTTGATTTCAAGAGAAGCTGGGGAGGAATTCTCCAGGTATGCCGCTTATTAGAATTTAAACAATATGGTGAGGAAAAGAGGGGTTGGGGTGCAAAGGCATATGGGGTTAAAGCAAGCACAAACATGCACAGCAATTCAAATCTCCAGCTCCCCATAGCCTGGGCCTTTGACAGCACAAGTTCAAGGTAGGATCACGGCAAACCCTGAGGCAGGGAACTTGGCCTCCTTAGACAATGTCTGCCCTGAACTCCTGCTCTTAGAGTGAATGCATGCCAAAAAAGACTGATGTGATGTAGACCTAAATACCTATCAATTACTGGTCTGTTTCACAACATGTAAACTCGTAACAAATGCAAAGAAACCCCTCAGTGCACAGTGTTCGCTCACGCTATTTCTCATTCTACCATCACTAGAATAAAGGAAAAAAGTCCCCGAATGAAATGATTTGAAGGTGTACGAGTCAACCTTATAATAAATGAGCAAGAGTTTTTCAAAAGTGAGACGTATGTGACAAAAACTCTTGACGGTTGTTGTGATTTTTGTCATCCGACCTATTTCTACATTAGTATAATCCTCACCACAGGAATGTTTCACCTTGAGCACAAGCAGCACCCATCAACAAATAAAGGTCACATTTCATTACTGCAATGAGCCGCTGCACTGCAATCAAGCTAAGCATTGTGTAAAATATGTGAAGAATTAGATCTGCATCAAGGTTACCAAATAACCAAAGATATGGTTACTGTCACTGACTAGAGTCCTTGCTGTTTTTGATGTATTTATGTAATTATTCAGAGTTGTATGTTTAACGTTCTTACTTGACTTTTCACTTCAGCAGAATATTACTAAAATATTCTTATACAAATAAAAATATATGTTATAGGCTATTATTTTCACTAAGGTCAAATGTTTTGATTCTATAACGTTTTTGTATTCCCTTTTGCAACAAAGAATTGGAAAAGGTGAAAAACCATATCTTCCAAACTTTTCCTCAAATGGTTGCTTACATAAAAACTTTAATTTAAATTATAGAAGTCAACGAGCATAACATTATGTGCATGTTTTTAAAAGCATTTTAAGGAGACAAAAAAAACTCTATTTTAGTCCAAATGAAATGAAATTATCCGAATTATTATTAACATCATCCTGAAACGTATCAGCTGCTATTTACACAGCCAATTAAAAGGGGACACAATAAATCCGGCATCCGTCACATTAATCTAAAACAGCGTGTATGAGAAAAAAGTGGTTATTGATAGTGTTGTCACATAAACATAATGACAGCGGAGAGTAATCAAATGATTAAAACATCTTTCTTTCTCCCCCAAGCCGTACAAAGCGCGCCTCGTCAGCACAACCTTCCTGAAAGTAACCCTCAACATCTCAGCGGTTAATCAAATATCGACTGGCCTGCAGAATGACGTAATGTTGGTCACATTGCTGTTTAAGACAAACAATTGAACGTACATTTCACGGGACCAGGAGCATTACTATATTTCTTTTTAACCGCATGACAGCAATCATTTTCCGGACGATCACTGATGAGCTGCAGCGCGTTCAGTCCGGGACCGACACCGGCTCTGCGTATCCCGAGATGGGACCGCAAGGCAGTGATGCAGGGAACCAGCTTTAGTGCTATGGAGCTAATAGAACATCTATAAGACGAGCCAAATTGCTGTGAAATGCAATGAAACCATCCGTTGCAATGACATTCGCTTGTTTTCAGTCGGACAAATTCCTGCAGACTGGTCCCCGCTGCTATACCTGCCAGCGAGCAGCAGCAGCAGCAGCGGCACTTGACTCCGCGTTCAACTTCCACAACAGTCAACAGATAGGCCGACGCACGGACAGCCAAGTGAGATGACAATGCACCTACTCTCACAAAACCTACATGATCTATTCCCTCTTACACTTGCAAGCATTCATGAATTGAGAAACAATTAGAACAAAAATAAAATTAGAGCAGGGCTGCTGAAGCGAAGAACAAAACAAGCTGTTGCATGGGGAAACAATTAGAAAAAGTAACAAGAAACGTTTTTAACAAACACAACAAACCTGCAGGGGCGCGTGCACGGTCCTCTGCATGCTGGTGTGAGGCTTTCAACTTACCAAACAAGTGTAGAAAAATGTGAAGCAGTCTCTGAGAAGAAACCACGTTGGACTGAGAAAAGATTACAATACGATCTATTTAGAGAAGCATAACGTCACCCCTGGGTGACGTCACGTGGGATTCCTGAACTTCTAAATCATTGCGTGTTCGCTTGGAGGCGGCGCGAGCGGGGCGGAGTTTAGCAGAATGCACACCCAGAGGCATGGACCGACAGTGCCGGAGCAGAGTGGGTGTGGCGCGAGGATGGAGCTCCAGTACTGACCAATTAGCCATGCAAATGAGATCTGGACTGCATTAACTGTTAACTCTGAACAGTCCCAGCAAAGTGAAATATGAAGATCACAAAACGTCATCATTTTAAATACAATACTGGCCTTACTATATAGTAAATACAAAAAAGTTAAGTCAAATAGCACACTGGAATCATTTAAATAGCAAATGATAGTCCTGCTAAGAGGCGAATAAAATGCACTTTGTGTTCTACACTACAAACAAACACTTTTCAAAGTACAGGTGTTACAGTTAACGACCTAAGCCCTCATGCACATACAACCCTGGAACTGAAGCTGCTAAATTAAATTCAGCCATCATTCATTTTTATTATTTACACCTGTGCTTTAACTACTGTGACATTTAAAAAGATCTAGTGTGAAAAGGCCTTATTGGATTAATTATATACAGAGAAAAAAAAGGATACAATACTTGCCTTTCAGTTAAACTCTAATATTATGTCAATGTGTGTAGGGACTTGTTTGCAATATGAAGCGATGGTGACTAACCACCTGTATGTCCAGGTGGCTGTCTGTAATGCACTGACAGTAATGGCTGGATTAACCTGCCATGGGGCCCGGAGGCAAAAATTAGCTGCTGGGCTACTATTAACTCCCTCCATCCCTCCTGCCCTCTGGGGAATGTGTATAGATGGATTACTACATGGTTTCCAATATGCTTTGTGATAATTTGATAAAAAACGAATTAATGTTTATGTATGCAACATGTCAACTCAAAAGTGATAGAAACAGATTGTTGGATAGAAAGGTCTTCAAACGGATTTTTGACACATGACCCACTTCAGACATGACTTGCCTAAAGAGAAAAATATATATATATTATTCAGTGAATCATCTCTATTAACTAACAAACTAATTTCGTTTTGTTTTTTATAATTAAAAAGAACATTTATCTCACAAATGGGTATCTTGCTGTCGTCATATGCATCATCAAGCTTCACTAGCAAATGCATTGAATGTGGGAAACCCATAGTAGTTCCACACTGCCTTTCCTTATATGTGCCTTAGCTACAGCACATTAAAAGAGATTTAAAGAGCTTTGGAGTACAAAGCGTTTGTGTTGGAGCTCTGTGTGACCTGCTGGTGCCAACTGGCTGTGATTTCTTGGGCCACAGACACCGGTAGTGAAGCCGTTCTCTGCTTCAGGGATTAATGACTCCTCACACTTTGAGAAATGTTTACCACTCGCCTGCGACCACTCCACTAGATGCACTAAGAGCTCTGTCACTGAAACAATAACGCAGTCTGAAAAGCCCTCATAACTCAGAGCCTCTCCGCCTCTGTCTTTTAACCAGAGCTTTAATCAACGTTTATGACATCCTTTTGTCTCTTTATTGCCAATATATTTCCCAACCAATCCAAACATTATGCTCCCAGAGGAGCAGACAATTAAGGTTGGAAAGAGCTGATACAGTTGAGGTCAGTGACCCACACTAAAGCAGATTTGATCTATATTATACTTAACCTTTTATTATTATGCCTTTGTGCAAGGTTTTTCAGTAAGATCACCTTGGGAGCATTAGCACCAGGGAGGATGCTTTGTTGCAGAAGGTGCAAAAGGTGAAGGAGGCTAAATAACAAAAGTGTCATACGGGTTTTCAATTTGTAAACAAAGTATAAAACATCTTGAGTAAATGTTGACTTTGTAAAACAATTGAAGATAGAGGGTGGATGTTCAATCAAATGGAATGTTACTGTAAACATTGTTTCCTGCGCTCCACACCTTAGACGACTGTGCCTGCAGGGATGGAAACGTTGGGCACTCAGTATAACTGCATACCATTCCATATTTCAACACCTCAGCAACACACGTACGGTGGCAGTCGTACATTTAGTTTTATCTCAACTTCAGGCAAACAACTCTACTTATCAAAAATGTAAAAGTGCATACATTGATCATGTTCAAATTATTCTCCATGCCACTTGCAAACTACAGTTAGATCTCCACACTGTCTGTTTTATAAAGGATTTTACATTTATAAGAAGTTCTGATGTATAATGTGTCAATAGACTCACATTGCATAACTATCACAATGTTATACTAAAGGATGCAGCAGATTTGTAGACTGTAATTGTTGATATGGTCAAATGTACTTATTGTAAGTCACTTTGGATAAAAGCGTCAGCTAAATGCAATGTAATGTAATGTAATGATATCATGAGGTTTTCTGAATTACTAGAAAATATGTTAAACTGTTGGTCAATGGTTAAAAATCACAAAATATTGATTAATGACTTAGACCTAACATTACTGCCAAAGTATGACATTGTTGACATTGTTTATCAAAGTCTTAATAAGAGAACTCTTGCTAAATTGTCGTACTCTGCAGTACGGTGATAGAAGCTAAAAGTGGCTTCAATACACAGCAAAACAGCCGTACCATAATGCAAAATCATGCAGAGTCGTGGTTATGTTGGAACTTATTCAACTTAATACTAGGGAACTATATGCATTTGTTAAAACATAAAACGTTTGTGTTACCCCCCATATAATATAATCTCCAGAAACAACGACCAAAGGTTTGAAAATGGTGCGGGACACACTCTGGTCCCGAGACGCCAAACATAAGCGTAGAGTTTCATGGTGGTAGAGCCTAATTCAACAAAACATATGTGCTGGGAGGTTCCCAGTAGATAACCCCAGTGATATTCCTGCACTCAAACACTCAACCCTGTTACATTTACATTAGGTGGCTGGTGAATGGTGCTGCCTGTTTGATGGCTCTTTAGATTTATAACATTGTAGGCTGATGTCCTCTGTGCTCAGCATTTGTGGGTAAGTGCATCACTCTTCCTTCTGACATCTGAATGTGGCTTCTGTATGTGTTCATACTGGATTATTAAAGTCATAGGTAAAAGCATTTATAAATGTTCTCTGGCTGGGTTTGAAAACTACCTTTCATTTACAAAGATGGGATTCTTATGATTTATAACACAACATAGCTGTTGGGTTTATTTGAAAAAACGTTCTGTTTAATTAATACCATTCATAAATAAACATGGTGTGGAGCTGGAAAAACTGTTCCTGCCATCTTTCAATACAATTTAATTATATATTATAAACTGTGCTATTTCAAATGAAATGACCTGTTGGACTACATCTCTGCTAGATGCTGATTTACAGAAGCCAGAGGAATTTGGGTGCCTCTCTCTACTGCCTCCTTACTATATGTGGGAGTGCATGTAACTATCTAACAGAGAACAAAATGACCGTGTTGGTTATCTCAAACTTGTTGTGTAGGTCACATAGGGCAACAGGGTTTAATCACTTACCAGCAGCTGTGATTTGTGACTTTTCCTGCATGTACTTTCAAATTGAGGATAAACAACCTATTCAGTAAATCTCTACTGAAGAAAGTCACAAACCCATATATTACTGTATCTATGTTTATGGCCTGAAACAAATTAAAGAGTAATGATTAGTTGCAGCTATGCTCGTCAAGAACAATCATCAATAAATAACTGAGGGTGGCAAATGCCAACATGTTAAACTATTGCTGTCAGCTTCCTTAAACGAGAGGCTGTGTGTGATGTAATGCCTCAGTGTTGTCAAGCAAAACTGCAAAAATATTTTCACCATCGCTTCCTCGCCTTGTCGGGTTGGGCTCAATGTAGACCCACTACACCATCAACAGAACAGAACTAAAAGTTACTGCACACCTAATAAATGCAGAAAAGGCACATCTATTTCACTTGTCATATATTCTTACGTCTTACGTGTACATTGTGCAGTCATCCGTCTTTGTCTTGCAACCAATTGCATCACTCCATCCCTTCCACTGAAAACAGAAAACAAAAGAAAAAACTTAAATTGATTCCATGCATCACACAATCCATTATAAATCAAAATCAGAAATTGTTCATTTGTTATAGGGGTGATAGCATCTTATACATCAAAATGTATAGTTTGCCTCTAAAATAATCAAAATGACCTTGCAGCACATGATGCATCAAGTGACCGTTATGGTATCAAACCTATGTATAAATAACATCGGACAGAAATTCTATTTGAAATGTATAATGTGTACTTTAACTTGTATTTAGCAACATGTAAATACAGAAAGAGCAAGCACAACTGATATTTATCTACTGAGCAACACTGCCACATTGTGGCCATGAGATGTTTTTCAGCTACGTGTTGCTCCAGTGTGTGATCAATGCCACTGTATATCTTCATGCTAATCTCTTAATTCTTTGATTTTGGGGCGCTTAGTGGCCACAAATCCAGATTTAGATGGGATTCAAATCAACACAAACACTTAAAGCAGAAAAGTTGATCCATTAATTTTGATATTACGCCCTGAGCGGAAAAACAATAATTTAACATTTTCAAAAACTGTACATTGTCATTAAATAACAATATTCTACATGTAATTCATAGTATTACTAACTAGCAGTATTTAGGTAGTGATTTTGGTATTGATTAATGAGTTAGTTTATTTGTTGACTATTGTAGGCTATTATTTTAGTCTTTGTAGTTGTTAAGCATCTTTTTGAAGTTTTGTCCAAGTTCATTTTGTGTCTTAACGGTCATGTTGTGTCTCTTTGTGGTCATTTTGCCCCCATTGTGTAGTATTGTTGTGTGTCTTTGGAGTTTCTTTGTAGTAGTGTTATGTTTGTTTGTGGTCACTGGCTATTTTCCGGGGTCAGAAGGTGTCTCTTTAAAAGGACATTTTGCAGGTGAAGAGCAGGGAGGCCCTGCCACTTCCAGGCTCCATTCCTGTGCATGGTAGGCCCATCCAGTAATCCAAGGGTACTTAGTTTTACTGGATCAGTGCTTTGGGAATTGCGCACCGGTACTTAGGCTACCATACACTATCATTAAAAATAAGAATTTTAGAAAAAAATACTTTGGTATTAACCTGTAGCTATTCATTTTTTTATTAGTAGCAGGGATATTTTGATTTGGTAACTTAAAGATAAATACCAATCAGTTCTATACATTCACAATTAGTTCAAGTATGTATCCATTGTAATACTCTATTACTTTCTGCTTTTCTACTGAAAGTCAGACGCTTTACTTCCGGTCTGGGTGTCTCTCCCCAGCTGGTTTGACGCAGCCCGGAGAAGTCACCGCGCCGCCCCGCCGCTCCAGCTGTTCACACCGCTGTCCGCCTGCTGTCTCCCCCCGCTGCTCTGCTGCTGCTGCCCCCATTTCCAATGCAGTAGCGACCATGACAGGCATCGCCGCTGCCTCTTTCTTTTCCAACGCTTGCAGGTTCGGGGGCTGTGGACTTCACTTTGACTCTCTGGCCGAGCTCATCGTGCACATCGAGGATAACCACATCGGTAAGAGAAGTACTGAGCGCCGCAGCCAGCAATGGCCGAGCTTTGCAGCTAGCAGAGGTGGCTAAGTTAGCGAGCTAGCAAGTCACTTCCTGCGTCCTGACAACACTGTTGCTAGGTGTGGTGGCTGTTGATGTGTACGTGTAGATATAACTCTTAATGTTCACCGACTACAGGTATGTATCAATTCTGTATCACTGATGAAACAGCTGCAACACCAGCAGACACACCGACAGGAAGACACTTTCTTTACGCTCCGTCGGCTCGTCGTGCAACATTATTGCAGCGCAAGGCCGGCGCGCGGAGCTCGGAAGCGTCGCGAGTTAACTTGCAGCCTGCAGCAGCCAATGAAGATACCCTCACTACTTATCCGCTCGTTTCAATCCGCCTCACAATATAGTGCAGTTTAATACTGTCTGCAAGTAAGGATGCACTACATATCAGGTTAATGGTGGAGTTTAGTCTAGACTCTAGGGTCATGTTTATGTTGTTGACCCATATTTATACTATTAATAATAAGTGTCTCATTATATACATACATACATACATACATACATACATACATACATACATACATACATACATACATACACGCACGCACGCACATACATACATACATACATACATACATACATACATACATACATACATACATACATGGTTAAATCTATATCCTGTCCTGGCACCTTTACCCAAATATGTCAGTTGATGGGGGGCAAAACATAATACTCTTTGCCTTTTGAAAAGAAAATAGCTTTCAGTCTTGTTTAGCCTTTCGATCCACTTAATAAAGTAGACGTGTTATGAGTCATGCACATGTGTTAAAGATTTGTCATCTAAGATCATCACAAATCTACAAGTTACCAGCGCCATTACAGTACAACCTTCTGTGAAACAACTTGTAAGATTCATTTTTAGTTGATGTTTTTTTAAGCTGTTGTCCCACTGTGGGTTTAAATTATTTACGCCACACTCAATCTGACCATCTTAAAAGTTACAAAAAAGTACCTTTAAAGTTAGACTTTGATAAATTATTGCACGCACTTTTGGAGCAGTTCGTTAGAGACTGTGTTGCCTTTATGCCTGACTAAGTATATATTTGTACTTTGCTTCATCATATGTTGTAGCCAATTATATTTGATTACTTTTGTATTTATTTTACTACTACTACTTTATATTTAATTGTATTTCAATTATTTCCAGTCCCACATGACATGGCTGATCTGCAGTGCACCTGCACTGGCTCAGTCATTACACCATCACACCTAGCTTACTATCAATGCACCCTAAATAGCCTCCCAACAGTATCTCCCTTACTGCCATCATGTCCCACCAGTAGACTGTATGGTCCCACCTCGATCAACAGCGCCACCTCTTGATCATGTGGGGCAAAAACAATAACAGTAACTTCCTTTGTGTTGAGATTGGGAAGTCATTATGGTCAAGCTATACAATATACATTTCCCTCAGCTACTGTACTTATGATAAAACAAATCTGATTTCTGAAATTTTAGACATCTATTTTGTTATTCATATGACATTTGATGAGCAATTCCATTTGGTAACCATTTCATTTGAGCATCACTTACTTGTTTGTAAATGTCATGTTCATTTTATTGAAAAAGAAAATTACCTGTGAACAAATGTATGTGTTTTTCAAAGCACTTTACTGTAAAAATGTGGCTTTTATTTACTAACTTACTATTATGTAAAAATAGAAATATGGTATTGAGTTTATGATAGGCTAACTTAATTTAAGTTTCACATAGATATAACATAAAAACTGACCTTGTGTATCACAGGTCAGAAACTACAAATTAATTATGTTTAATCTTACATACATTTTGCATTGTATTAAGAACAGTACATTTTCATATCATTTTTGTTAACTAAGCCTATAGTCTACAAAGTGAATTCCCCGTGTCACAGTTTGACACTCTTAAAGTTCCTACATCTGTTTCCTAATCCAATAGTTCAGACTCTTATTATTGAAGCTGACAAGGCCCAGCTGTCTATGTTGTTCTTGTTTGTTGCTTGACTGGCTTTAATATCCTCTGCCCTCTGATTGTGAGCTGTGCATGTGTCCAAGGTGTTAGCCTTAGAAAAAAACAAACTCCAAATGACTTATTGGGGAATAACGAGGCAATTAGTTGGCTCAGAGTGGAAAAAACCTTGCTGCCCCCCTCCTTTGTCCACTGGCCTGTGCCCACTCTGAGAAGTGCGAAGTCTTGTGCGTTGTGCCAAGTGCCTGTGAAGCATAATTACAGAGAGTGCCTGATTTGGCCTGTCTTCCTCCTCATCTGGTGGCCTGCTGCTGCTTAAAGCACATTCTGCTTTATAATTAGGCGCCTGGAAAACAAGCACACATTCTTGTCCCCATTTTCTTTAGCTGGCCTGCTGTTCAGGTCTGTGAACAAGAGGTGGCGTTGCTCTGCTGTTGGTTGAGGGTTTGTCTTTTTTAGATGCACGGTCTGTACAGTAAAAGGGATATAATAGGCCAAAACATACTTTGCTTTAACTTTTAGATGGATAGAATTGGAGGGATGAAACCCTCTCCAATGGTCACATGCAGAGCACACAGCACACACTTGTTAATGTATAAGGAAGTTATCATTTTAAGAATACCTATACATGAATATATTGTATTTCAATCATTTTAGCATAGTTTGGTGCCCATATACATCACTTTCCTTGAAGGATATTATTACAGTAACTTTGAAATAGAAAGCCGATAGACATCATTTTTCATAGCTGACGATTCACAGTGTATTAGCCCCTTGTGGTTAATAAGACTAACACTAAAACACATGAAGCTATATGAAAAATATATTATGTATTTTGAATGTCATAAAACAAATATCAATACAAATATAGAAAAGTTTCTATCCCACGTCAGTTATAATGTGGATGTGGTGTTTGTCAACCAGCAGATTCAAGTTGATAACATTGTATTGGATGGTCCACTTAGACCTCTGTGAACGCATTGAGCTAACTTTAGGAGAGCTAATGAACCCTAATTCGAGAAGAACATTTTGATTTTAAGGGTGTCTATTATCATCTGGCTGGGGACAACAGCTGGAAATTAGCAATGTTGGCTAAAGCTGCCCTATTTACTGTTTTGTGTGACAGTTGATTAATGGGGCCTGTCCACGGCACTATATACAAATAAACTAAACTAAAACATTTGATTACCAAGACTAAGTCGTGTTAAGCTTGAAAGATCTCCTAAATAGTCTGGTGTTCTTTAAAAACCTGAGCCAGTGAGATGTTTACCTTGTCACTGAGCGACCAGGCCCCTGTGGACCAGAAGCAAATAGCGATCATGTTATTTAAACCTGTGAGTGTGTGTAATGCTGAGGCATGGTGCACTGATGGCCTGCAGTGTCCAGGCTTAGTAACAATGAGTCTGTTTGTGGCCAATTCTCACTGGAGGCTCATTTAGTAGATGTTGGTATGCACCCCCAAAAATCTGCACGGAAGTAATAAATTTAGGAGGCAGTAACTAGTTCCCTGATCTGTGCACCTGGTGGGCCTAATTACATTTCCCCATCCCCCGACACCAGTGCTCCTGTTCCTGTGCGGTGACTCGACATGAGTGGCTCCTGTACTCAATAAAACATTATTCATATAACATGATGTACAGTCTGTGTTGACATCACACGACATGGGTGTGTAGAGAGGGATAAGTTTGATATTTCTTTGGTTGAAAACCAGATTTTTTACCTGTGCTCTGAGAAACAGAAAACTGTTGACCTTTTTTGTGCATTACACGATCATTTGAGAATAAAATTGGCGGATCAATCAAAAAATAAAATAATAATTAAATGCAATCTTAATGCATATCACAAATGTAACATTTCTGCAATGAATGTGTGTCTATTTACAGATGTCCCCTTATATTTACCTATGTGTTTTTGTGTCTTTCTATATGTATGACCTAGTTTACGGAATACGTTTTAGTTGCTGTCCGAACCAAACACATTGATAATAGATCATTTTAACCTCCCCAGGTTTCTTCAGTAACCCGCAAAGGCAGCTTACACATGGAGCTTGACTCGGTTTCATTTCCTCCTCAGAGGTCACATCGTAATGAATTACCTGTGCCACCACTCCTGGTTATGTCCCCTGCTGCTCACAGCCGCCATAAACATGTCACCATAATGCTCACCACTCTGCTCTACCCCAGAGTGCATTTGGCCATGAGGGTGCATGGGAGAACCAGGTGTGTGTGTGTGTGTGTGTGTGTGTGTGTGTGTGTGTGTGTGTGTGTGTGTGTGTGTGTGTGTGTGTGTGTGTGTGTGTGTGTGTGTGTGTGTGTGTGTGTGTGTGTTTTGTGTGTGTGTGTGTGTGTGTGTGTGTGTGTGTGTGTGTGTGTGTGTGTGTGTGTGTGTGTGTGTGTGTGTGTGTGTGTGTGTGTGTGTGTGTGTGTGTGTGTGTGTGTGTGTGTGTGTGTGTGTGTGTGTGTGTGTGTGTGTGTGTGTGTGTGTGTGTGTGGCCGGCCTAGCATTACTATACATGGGGACCTACATCTGTTTACACAGTCACGTGAGGGGAATCATTAATTTTAGGTGTGTGTGTGTGTGGGGGGGGGGGGGGGGTGTGTGTGTGTGGGTGGGGGGTGTGTGGGGGAAAGGTCCAGGGTCGTGGAGGGCGTTATGAGAGGGCTACAGGCGTCACTTCCTCCGTTGCCTGAGGAAGGTTTGTTGTGTGATGGTCTCCGGGTTTCCTGTCATAGGGGCCCTAATGAGATCCCTGTTATTGCATCATGTTTTCTGTACAGTATTACACATGCTTACACATATACATTAACATAGTCAGTGCTTCATAGAAAGGGTTGGTTTGCACTTTTGCATTAAGGCCAAAAAAGGTTTGATGTATTCGATATGTTTTCATTTCAAGGAAAATGCATCCGGTACCAAACAACTCTGATTTAAAAACATAATGCCTTTCAAGACTGTGTTTAGTTTCCCTAAATGTTTCTTTTTCTGACCTGCAGCAAATCAGCAGCTTTCATAAATTGTATACAGATTTACATTTGTATTTTGTCGAGAGATAACTCTGCAGACATGTAGACCTTGCATGAGAATATCTTTAATTGGTAAAGTGATTATTTGATATAAATTATCCATACATTTTTAGATCTGCTCTTATCTTCCTTTTTCTTCTTTATCCCACACCTGACTTTACATTCTTAAATAAACATCACTTGGGCTTATAGGGACTCATTGTTTGCTTCTGGAATTAGCGGTGGTGAATAAATGCCTTTTTTAGTTTCCCAGAAGGCTTCTAATAGTCGCCCACCAAGGTGGACCACCTGTGTGGTTTGATTAGAGGGCTCCTCATCTCCACTTGAGGCGCCTTCATCCCTCTCCCTGACTGCTGGTGGCCCCAAAAGAATAGCAGAGTCTGCGGGGAAGCCGGCCCCAGCAGGCCTCCCTCGCCCCAGTCCCCACCTGAGGTGTGCGTGATTTACAGTGTGTGGGAACAGATTGATTCACTGCTGTTTGAGCAGGACGCTGTTCCTCTGCTTGAGTCTCATTAGGGATCTTAGGAGGGATTTTTTGTGCACTCACGCACACACATACCAACGCAGAATAGTCTCCGCATTGCCTCCGGCTTTTGGCAGGGGAATTGTCCCGTTATGAGTGTGTCTTTTCCTCTCTGTTTCCATGACTTTGGCTGGAGAGTAGAGAGAGGTGTGCTGTCCTTCTCATTGGGGATAAATCCACTGCTAATGAAACACTTGCTTACGACTGAGGCCTTGTGAGAACCCTCCTGAGCCTCAGGCGCTGAGCTTTTAGCTGTTCTTAGAGCCTACCTGCCAGTATCATAAAACTGTGCCACTATTTCATCGTTAACCGAGAGGCTTGGCGGTTACCACTGAGTGCATGATGCCCTGCGCCTTTCATCGCCCATGTCTACTTCGCAGTAAGACTGACAGTAGTTTGTTGTCTTAGATTTTTTGTTAGACCTCTAAAATGTGTGTTTTTCATTTATACTTAAATGTGGTTTTGGTTTAGTTTCTCTGGTCAACATCAACTTTCACCTTCATGATAGAATTAAGCCAGTGGTTTTTACTGTGCGAGTCAGATGCTTCCTTTATAGATGGTTATGTGTTCATGAGAGTGTCTGTACTTTCGATTTATAAATCATGTTTGGATTCTTTAAAAAAGTGTTAGCTTTATGGCTTCTAGATGAGTAGGTATTTTTCCGTTAAGGCCCACCCAAAAGAGAAGTTGTAGAGCTATTTCGGAGTGATAACCAGACCCAAAATGGACAATCGTAGTGACCAAATTGCAACATATTAGAACTAAATGTAAGAACACACAAAACATCGACATCTTGATTTCCCCTAGTTTTCAGGAAGTGTGGTATTAAATCACAACTAAACTATGAACATGCATTTACAACTAATTTTGAATATGTTTAAATTAGTTGTTAATTGATGGTGCATTTGAATTTTAATTGGTATTAACATTGGATACCATTGATACGTTTAGCACCTTAAAACGAGCTTAAGAGTTGGTAGTCGTATTGTCATACTGATATTCTGTACAAACTGTGAAGTCCACTGAGACAAATGTAACATTTGTGATATTGGGCTATATAAATACACATTGATTGATTGATTGATTGATTGATTGATTGATTGATTGATTGATTGATTGATTGAAGAGTTAATCTCATGGTGAAATCCCATCGGAAAGCACCACCAAAGTCTAATCAGTTTTCTTTGGCACAAGGACATTTGTTTTAGGGTGTTTGGGTTCAGGCGTACAAACAAACAGGAGGAAAAGCCCAATAATTGAGAATGACTCAGAGTTGTATTACAGCCTCACAGAGGTGTTGCATATTCCTTTAACAAAGACAATTACTATTCCCACAAGTTTTCTATCATTGCCAATGCCATAGTCATTTTCAAATGATATCACTAGGACTGGGATGTTTTGTTTTTTTGGTTTACTGAATATGTGTATTCTATTAAAATTGCACTGTAGTCATAGGTATAATTGTTGTGTATAAATGAGCTTGTGGATGGAAACAAGCAATAGTTGTAACCACATGGGGGTAGCAGTCCTTCTGAGCTCTGTCAGAGGCAGACAGGGAGGCTCAGCTGGTAAGTGGTAGACACTGTTGTTTTATGGGGCATCTCTCTTCTCCCACATGGACGGCAGCGGGGAGAGCGTTTGAAGTCAGGCCCGCTTCACCTCAGGGTGTGGAGATTGGCTATTGTTGTAGATTTAGCACTGCTGAGAAGGATGAATGTCTGGAGCCCAGCATGGGAAAACTCGGTACGTGTCAAGTGCGGTCATGTTTGAGCAATGTGGCGTCTGCAGAGCAGCTTTTCAAAAAGGTGCCATGGTAATTCAAAAGAAAAAGGCACTTGAGGTGGTACTTGTGCAACAGTGTAGCAGAATATGGCTTCAGACGGACTGGAATATGCATTTAACCAACTGTGAAGTAGCTTCATCATGCAAAAAGAGCACAGAGGGCAATTAGTTCATCTAATAGAGGATATTAGAAATACAGGAACTGAAGTCTAGACAGTGGTGCATGACATCATGTAAAATCTAATTGAAATGTACATTGCACAATATCCTGCATTTTGATTATATGCACGTTTTTATATTGGGCATATTACGCCCTTATTTGTCGAGTCAGCTGAGCAGCTCCTCAGGTCATGCACACATACTCATACAGCTCACCCAGATTGGCCTCAGTCTGTTACTGTTTGTCCATCAGAGAGCAGAACTTTGGAAACCAGTCTCTCAACTTCAGCAACATTCAAAAGATACAAAAACATTTTTTTTAACACAGATGTATGTACAATGCTTGAATGTAAAAACGTTTTTAATGTTCAATGTTTTAGTAGGTAGGGTGCTGTGGCAGAGATTTTGATTGAAGGACTTGTTGGTACTTCATCACATATTATAAAAAAAATGTGATCCAATATGAAGTATTGCTTGTGTCTGTTTCTTGGTTGATCAACACGAAAGGTTTGCCATGATTATGTTTCCACTTTGATAATATTGTTCAACGTTGACCGACCCAGTTTTAACATTCAAACTCAAATCTGGATTGAATTGCACCCTTCAAATCCAGTCAATATAATATATCCTATATCTGCCTTGGACCTTGGCAATGCAAGGACATTCAAGGCAAGGTAATACACTTTATCAAACCCTTGAAAGACTTTAAGGATTGGAAGCCAGTGAGGGATCCACTGCACCGGTAACTTCTAGTTGTTGGAGATGCAAACAAAGAACAAGCCAATGCTATCCACAACACTACCTTATATGACACTATGTAACCCCTCTGTCTCTCTCCTGCTCAGACACGGACCCCCGTCTTCTGGAGAAGCAGGAGCAGCAGCAGCCGACTTATGTTGCCCTCAGCTACATCAACAGGTAAAGAACTATTGTTGAGAAAGAAAACGGCTGAATTTCCAATTATTTTTGCAGTATCTTAACTAAAAGCAAATCTAATTTAGAAACCTGACATGATATGGTTTTATTGCTCTTTGGCCCCATGAAGATTTATCAACAAAAGTCCTCTACATCAGTGAGTATTACTGCCGCATCATATGAGCTCAGAGGAGGTGCTAGCAGCAATTTCAAATGTCATCTGGTAGATTGCTTGGATGAATTGCTTCAGTATTTGGTATCTGTTTTTCATTGCTCCATGTGGATCCCAGTCATCTTTGATATGGTGCATCAACAGTGGTTCTTAAAGCCTTATGCAACAAGCCAGGGTACAAGAAGTTGTCTCCCGGCCTTCACAGACACATCTTGATGTGGTTATCGTTTAATTTGTTAATTCCACTTTTGCTTTAACAACGCCTATGTTAACATTTCATTTTTATGATACACGTTAACCAAAGACTTTACTATCCATCATAAACCCTGGTGTAAGGTTTTTTGATTGGAATAGAGCCAATTAAATGTTTTCCGTTACACGTGTTCTACAGTAGCAAACCTCCGATAGCAGAACTTTGCAAACATCAGGACAGACCCACAGTCGTGTATGATACATGAAATGAGATGCAATCTTTCTTTTGATAAGAAAGATTTCCAACTCTGACTGGTCCTTTATCCCACAATGGCAGGTTCATGACAGATGCTGCGCGGCGGGAACACGAGACCCTGAAGAAGAAGGTGCAGCCCAAGTTGTCTCTGTCTCTGACAGGGAGTCTGTCTCGCAGCAGTGTTTCCACTCCGCCTCGCCACACCAGTGGAAACCTCACCCCTCCCGTCACCCCACCCATCACCCCTTCCTCTTCCTTCCGCAGCAGCACACCTACAGGTACATACCCATGGCTAACACACTCACCTCTCTAGTTAGATCTCCAGAATGTAGTGTCTGCTGGCAGTGAAATACATGTTATGCATTGTTCATTAAGCAAGCAGCAGGGTGGTGTAGCAGTAGAGGAGACTGACATTCAACCAGGAGTTCCGTTTCAAGACACCGTGAAGGCAAGCGTCCACCCTGCTGAAGTAAATCTGAACCTCTGCCGGTTTAGACACCACTCTCCCCCTTCTACATTATGAAAGAGGGCATGGAGGCAGTGCAATGTCCTTTTCAGGGTTAAACAATTCACCAAAGACTGGTTCCATTGTCTTTTTACTTAAAAAAGGATATGATAGGATGAAACAGATGTCTCACTTAGCGTGGGAGGTGAAAAGAAAAGCAGCTGTGACAGCTTAAACTACAGTCAAGATACTGGCATAGATCACATAGAGTGTTAACCTCTATCTGCTGCAAAAATGATACATTTGACAATTGTCAGTAGTAATGGCTTTAACGGCTGACTAATAATAAATTGTGACATGTCTGTAGAAAGTTCTTCACTCCTGCTTGGTTGCATCTCAATATTTGACTTGGCGTGTGACTCCAATGCAGTGCTGAACTATTCAAACTGTATAAATGATTATCCTGCAAGTGAGAATCAGCAGGAGAACTTATTACATTTTTTAAGTTAAACTCACATTCACGCTATGGGAATAGGGGCAGCTTTTATGGTCCAGCTGATACATCTAATTCTCTGCAGTGTATACAATATAACAGAAAACAGTTGCAGTTATTTCCCTTATTATGTTTACCCATGTACTTATTTTATAAAGTATACAGTCTTTAATGTGTTTATTTGTTTATAGCTCTTGTGGTCATTTAGTTTGTCTTCTGGTATAACATCTTTAATTAATTAATACAACTATTTCAAACCGCAAGACCCTAATGATGTACATACATTCTTTCCCACAATTGGCATATTTCTGTCTTTCCAAAAAAGTGGGCAATGTAGCCCATTAAGCAGGGATGACGGGAACATCGCCCCGAAGCACATGTTGAGGACAGTCCATACTTGTGAGCCTGGAGGCTAAAGGGCCAGGATTTTATTCCAACAGATTAGTCATCTTTAGAAATGTGCATACAATCAGAGCTTCCTGGAGAGCAGCGCGTATGATCGCATGTCTGCTCACAAGGCCCTGAGTCAGCTACTCTTTGACCTTCTGCCTTTCACCCTCCCACAGGTAGCGAGTGTGATGAGGAGGATGTCGATTTTGAGGAGTCAGACAGTGATGAATCGTGGACCACAGAAAGCGCCATCAGCTCCGAGTCCATCCTCAGTTCTATGTGCATGAACGGAGGAGACGAGAAGCCTTTTGCATGCCCCGTGCCAGGCTGTAAAAAGAGATACAAGGTACGATCCACTCAGCATCTCTCCTTAGAATTCACATTGTGTAGATTACACCTGTTTCCCATGGCCAGGAATATTACAAATAAACAACTAGATTGTTTTGTGTATATAAAATCAAAATGGATTCCCCGTTGTTGACAATGGAAAAAGAGTTCTTAGTTGAGCATTACAGCATGTCAACATACATCTAGTCCACTTCAGTGATGTGGACTTTTACAGGATTTTCCGTCCACATCTGGTTTGTGTGGTTGGGATAAATGATGTGCAGCTTGAGAAAATTGAATTGCTGACGTGAATGACAGAGTTATGGGCGATGACTAAGTCGGAGGCAGCAGCCAGTTTTAGGCATCTGTTTAGGGGCAGAACAAGACATTTTATTTCTCCTCTCTAAAGCCTACTCAGCAAGCAACTGATATTTAAAAAATAAATGCAAGATATAGTTGTAGGAAGCTCAGTTGTAGGTGTGACCTCTTATTAGTAGGATTATGTGGTAGAAGTACTTGTGGGGTCACTCAGCCAAATGGATGTTTGAGTGTCCTGTTCTTTGCTCCCTACAGAATGTGAATGGGATCAAGTATCATGCCAAGAACGGCCACCGAACCCAGATAAGGGTGCGCAAACCCTTCAAGTGCCGGTGTGGGAAGAGCTACAAAACGTCTCAGGGTCTCCGCCACCACACCATCAACTTCCACCCACCCATCTCTACTGACATCATCCGCAAGATGCAGCAGTAGAGAGAGCGACCAGCACTCTCCCTCAGGCCACCTCCCGGCCGTCTGAAGATCACCAGCAATGGCTGTCTCTCATTCCACCCCTCTCTCTCCCTTATATCCTTCTTTGCTATGACACTATTTTTTATTGCATGGTATAAATGTGTTATTATTTATCCTTAACTTTTATTCTGAATGTTGAATCTTTGTGTACTTCACGGTTTTGTATTTTGCACATTTAGACTATCATTTATCTATTTTACTTCGACATATGGTGCTCGTCGATGATGAGGGCTTGTTGTAGACTAGAGAAAGGCCACATTAAGTCACGAGCAGCCTTGGGCCTCCTGCTTTAAAGGCAGTGTGAAGTCAGAGGAAATATTAGGATGGTTGTTTTAAAGAAAAGAGGCTCCATTACCTTTCCTCCGTCTCATTTGAACCTACAAATGTGACAAATGAAAACAATCAGAATGTGTGCAGTATAACATTTTTCTTACTATGAGATGTAATGTTTATAATCATTGTTTGACTTAGTTACTTTTCCTTTCATATCACAAGTATTAAATACCTTTTTTCATCTGTTTTACTGCAAGCACGCGTGTGGTAGCACCAAAGGATGATCTCAGGTGACGTCTTCAAGCATTTCAGCTCCACCTTCCTGCCCAGGGGTTCTGATAGTATTTGTGCAGTTCAGTGGCATCATGGGAACTCTGTGTGTCGTTGCTGCCATATTCTCCCGGTCACTTTCCTGAAGACTAAAGCAGTTTTCCTTACAGTTTTACAGTAAAGGATTGAAGCACTTTTTGTAACGAGTTGCCAACGTCTCGTTTCTGGTATTAATATGTACAGTAGCTACCAAACGAGGCACAAGGCCTTCAGAGCGGAGGTTTGCAGGTTCTGCATTGAAAGATGTATACCAAACCTCCAGTGTTTTCAGTATTGTGAGATTTCTGTATGTACAGTCGTTGCCTTGAATTGTAAACCATTCCAATCAGTGCAGATCTTTTGTATGTTTTTGTTTTTTTCGACGGTTCAGACAAATCCAGCTGAATGCAGACATTACAGAAAGCTCAGCCCACAGTGCTGTTCAGAGGCGCCAAGTCTTATGAAGCCAAGTGATTGTTTAGTCATGAATAGAAAAAGGTTGGGTCCGATGTTAGCCATGTATTCAGCTGTAAGAGGGGCTGTTAAACAAATGCAGCTCCCACTGTGTGCCATAATAATATGTCCGTTACTCTAGATTATATAAAACACCATTGAATCCCAGAAATAATGATCCGCAGATCATTAGATGCCAAAAGTTTATGGATTTATCAACTTTGAGCCATTTGGTAACATCTTCACTGCATTGATGTTAATTGTTAATGAACCATGGTCCAATTAAGAATCGTGACAGTATTGTACTGTCAGTATGGAGGAAAGTCTTGATATAGTGTACAGTGAATGTATTATGTGTTGTGCATTAAATTATATTTTCATATGGTTCTGGAGTTAAAAAAAACAACAAAACAATAGTATATGTGTATGAAAATGCAACACCAGAGGTTGTTTGGATGATGGTGATGTACTGTATTTCTTCAAAAAGCTGCTTCATGTAAACTTTTGTTACGTTTAGAATAAAAACCCCTCTGTGTGCCTACAGACTCCTGTGTGATTAACTGCGTCCGGATACGATTCAGATTCAAACAGACTTTATTAGATCTTATAAGATACATGGAACTCACTGAACAAATGAGACATTGAAATAAGTTATAACTGTAAAAGAGAAGAACAAAAGAAAGACATTAACATAAGCTCAGCATGCACTGATTAGCTGATGATATGAAGGTTCTTAATGATTCTGACACAAAGAAACACTTAAATACTCAAAATCAGAACAAAGGAAACCTAACATAAAACAAATCTATATCATACACAAAGGCTTTCACAATATCATTGGCTTCAATAAATCTAAAATAGATGATCTGATGATATACTGTATTATCGTTTCTGAATGTAATCACTGAAGACTGTTACCTGACTGCTGCATATAGTGCACCAAGGCTGCTTTTCTACAAAGAGTGAGCGAATGACTTGATGTTTGAGGGGGGAACCATTTAGTTGGATGTTTTAAATGTAAGTTTGGTAAACACTTATCTCTTTCCCTGATTCATTACATCCTGTAGTCTGATTGATCTGAGTTAACTTAAAGTCGGTACAACAGTCGTTTCCCCTGAAATTATCTTTTAATCAAAATGAAGGGAAATCTTTTACCTATAAAAAGTGTTTGCCTCAGTGGCCCTGTCATATACACTGAATCAGAATGATTTTTTTATGTCACATCACTTCAAAGTATTCCTCTAAGTTGAAATAACATAGCGAAGGCGAGTATAGTCCTAAAGATTGGATCGACACACCATTACATGCAGAAAAGAGTGCAGATTATTTTCAGTGGCGACAGGAAGTAGGCAGAGCGGATGTGCTGATTCTCTGATTCTCTAGTCGAAGTTGAGCGTGTGGCTGTCGAAGTGTGTGAGCACATGATTCTCAAACACCTTCTGGTCGCAGTCCAGGGGGAACTGCTCGCTGCACATGGGGCAGATTTTCCAGTGGCTCTCCACATGCTCCTCAAACTTGCTCTGGTCATAGTTGGGGGGGAAGATGACCTCACACAGCGGACATCTCTTCATGTTCATGCTGAAGAAGAAAACAAAGGCAGCGGGAGAAAAGCTCCAGTAAGCAGTCAAGTGATGATGTGGGCAAACCAGGAGCGTAGGCCCATAAAGAGCATCTGTCTGATGCAACGTGGGTGGCCTGCTGCTTGACTAATACCAACAAAAGGGGGTTGTGCAGCAGAACAAACACTTTACACATGTTACAATGCACAGGTTTAGAAAACGTAGGGTGCGGCAAACTTGGATGGCATTTATGAGAGTTTGTTGAAAGTGAGGGTGTGTTACCTGGGATCAAAGCAGAATGCAGTTTGTCCGTCGGTCACAAATGGGCTTTGAGTTTCAGCTGCTGCGGGCTGCGCGTTGGTATTACCCTGAGGAAGAACGTGTTTATGAATATGTAGCATAAAGGAGGAAAGTAGTATTGAACTGTATTGGAGAGAATAGAGTCTGAGCTTACATTGTTGCCGTTGTGTTGCTTTTCCTCGGACTCCTCGTGGCCTTCGGGCCGGCTGTGGTTGCGGGTGGGTTGGATACACACCACGTTGCTGTCCCAGGAGGGTGGGCCCACAGGAGGCAGCCTCAGCAACTGGTCATCTGAGAACTCCTCATCTCCCTCATCTGCAGGGAGAGAATTCAGAGACACGTCTAATGTAAATGCAAGTCCATTATTTCCATATCTGTTACTGGAGAAATCAACAAAGCTACTCCATCTAACAAAAAGGATACCAACCTTTTGAGTCCGACATGTAAGGGTTCCCAAAATGCAGCTTACTGGGGCTCTGAGAGACCAGCAGGGGCGTGGGGGCATCCTGGGCGTAAGGGACAGGGTACTGAAGGAATAAAGGCACAATGGACTGGATACTCTCCAAACTGGTTTTCTCACTGGCCCCCTGATCTCCCTTTTTGCCGCTGCCCTTCTGGAGCTCCTGTGCAGGAAACAGCAGAATATATATTTTACAACAAACAAAGAACAAAGTCAAAATTAAATGTTTTCGAGGAGCTAAATGCCTGATTACAGTGCTGCTTACAATCACACAGCACCTCCTGAGCTATGACTTTTTCTCGCTCACACAAACAGTTTAATTAGTGCCCTTCATTAAAAAAGAAACTCTTCTCCTTTTCAAAGGGATTGCGACGCTGTGTTTTATTGACGTTAGTTGCAGACGCCACTTTAATTTACAGTCTAAACCTCAAATTGGGTCAATCTGCTCCTCTTAGCTGTAAGAGAATTACCTCGAGGCAATCATTTAGGTCAGCGAGGACCTTGCGGTGGTCCAAAGTAATGGAATGGAAAATAAGAACTCATTTACTTTTACAATTAGAGGCGTATTAAACACAGACCAGATTGGGTGAGGCAAACTTTCAGGGGAATGTCACTTCTCAAGGAATTCTTAAGAGTGGAAGAAGTCTATAAAAGAGAAAAATGAAAGCTGTCACTTACCCCGTCTACTTTTTCCTTGTCCTTCAAAACAAGAGCAAGAGTGTCCTTAAGTTCCTTCAGCTCCCGTCCCTTCTCAGCCACTTGGCTCTAAGGTAAACACAAGACACACAAACAAAAGAATTAAGAGACATTTTTAAATATTCAAACATCTGACGTGTTGCTGATTGAAAACGGTATCATTGAAATACTCTCAGACCTCAGGGTTTGACATTAATTGATCACAGCCATAAAAGGCTTCCTTTTGCTAGGGACTGATTTATGTTCAATTCTGCTCAAAGCAATACAACCTGTTTGAATTCCTCTGAGACACTAAGCAAATATCCGCCTGACCCGAGCCAAGCACAGCATTAGCCAGGCAACTGGAGATGACTCCTCAGAGCCAGCAGCGCTCGTCTCCAGAGTCTGACATAAACAGCAGTAAAAAGTGGTCTCACAGATAGGCCTGCTCATAAACAACACTGTCTGAGCGGCCCTGTTCAAGGGGAGAGCTAGCATCAAAGACTCCATCCCTGAGCAAGACCAGCCATACCCAGCGCTAAAATCGCAGTCAGTGTCCAAAGACAGACCTGATTTCAAATCAGCAGAGCATCACTTACAGCAAACGGCCTGACCGCAGTGCTCAGTGTCTGAACTGACCTTGTAGCGATCTTCCTCTGCTGCCAACTGCAGTTTCATGTTCTCATTGGTCTTCAGTTGTGCCTTAAATTTCACCTCCATCTTGGCCAGCTCATCGGCAAACATGCAGCTACGCTCCTTCTCCTCCTGAAGAGCAGTCAGATTTTCAACCAATGCTCTTTCATCATATTCCTCTATCTTACAATACATACTGTTTATAAAACAGAACCTAGGGGTTTAAATATCTCATTTGTGGATATATGAACAATAAAAGGACATAAATAATTCTTTTTTTACCAGCAGCATCTGCTTGCACTTCCTGTACTTGTCACTCCTGTCTGTTGCTTCTCTGCTGATGCCTTTGAGCTTCTCCTGGATGATGGCTTCCAGCATGGGATCAGCAGAACCTGGACTTCCTGCAAAGATAATGAAGGCATGTCAGACAGTTTGGCAAAGCATAATAAATATTTTAAATGCCATTACTCCTTGCATGACTTACACAGTTACATATCACGTACCTGGAACTGATGTGTCTGGACTCACTGATGCAGGGATTGTGGACATCTCTTGTGCTGAGCATCTCTTCGGGTCCTACAGGCAGGAGACAAACAGTGTTACAAATTAACTTTAAATTAAACAAGAATACAGAAAAGAATTAATAAAACATTGGTGCAGGCCTAATGTAGATACATACAGGAAGCGTAAAAAAAACATAAATGGTACTGAAAACAATTGACAACATGTCACAAAATGTTTGTTTATTTCAAAAAGACTGCAATCCAGTTGAATGAAAAGACATGTAATCATCATGTGTAAATGTCTTGAGAAAGCCCGCTTAATGATGATAAAGATTCATCTCAGGAGGTTTTGCTTTATATTCATTTGGAAAACAGACCAAATAATTGCTAAAGACCTTTAACCTATATTCAATGAGATGGAATAGTATTACAGAACTCTTATGTAAGTTCTGTTCTCTCACAGGTTAACAGTATGTCGACTGGGACCTACCCCTTGCTGATCAGAGAGTCTGAGCACTTGTTTTTGCAGTCGCTGACACTCCTTGTATTTCTCCTTGTAGTGTTCTGCAGCCATGTGCAGCCGCAGCTTCAGGTCCTCCACCTCTCTCTGCAGCTCCGCTAAAACAGCTGGGTCTGCGGCGGCCTCTTCTTCTGCTTTGGCCTGGCAACAACAACACACAACTGATCAGAGACTACAAACACTCGTGTTCAAGCATGCAAAGACCCTTGGGAAGTTGTAGCGGTATAAAATAAATTTGCAAGAACTAGCATTTAGTAAAGCGATGCAATGAGGCTGAGACAGAATCTGATCAGGAGGAGGATGGTTTCTTATTATAATATTTTTTTTTTTCAGTTTTAACCTAGCTAAGTCTGAATTATAGAAAGAGCTATCGACCCCTTCAAAGGCAGAACTGATAAAACACCCTGTGAGGCATTTTCTGATTCCATTATTTTTCTTTTACTACTAATAAATGCATACATTTGCTTTGGTCAGCGTTGGCGTAGTTACAAAAGGTTTGTCGGTAATATATAGTACAATTATGATTTATAACATTCCAATATTTCTGTGGTGAAATACCTACCAACATTATTACATATTTAAATCAAAATCAGATTTATTTATCTTTATAATCATTATTATTCTGATTTACAGAGTATTAGAGGTTTTCTATGCTGGCACATTACCTACCACCCAACCTTCCATTATATCAAATGCTAATAAAAAATGTAATGTATTAGACCGAGCCAATGGAATTAATAAGCAGTGATCAGATTGCTAATAGTCCTTACAGCTTCCTTCTTGGCGTCTGCCTTCATCTGCTCCACCAGGCGCTCCAGGCGGGCGCACTGACTCTGAGCCTCAGCCTTGGCCTGGCGGAGGGCATCGGCCTCCAGCTTCATGTGGTACAGCTCAGACATGGTGCGGTCGCGGGTGCTGGAGGCGTCTCTCAGCTCCGCGGCTAACAGGGAGGACTGCTGCTTGTTGGCGTGGAGCTGCTCCTCCTTCTGCCGCAGCTGCTCCTTCATGGCCTTCATATCTCCCTATAAAAAATGTAAATGTTTCCAGTTAAAAGGTTTTTTCATTTCTGTAAGCTCATTATAAATGTGTAATAATTGTTCTATTCTTCAAATTATCTTAAAGGTCCCCTATTATACAATTTTTAGGCATATATTATAGGTCTCAGATATATAAAAAAACATGTCTATGAAGTGTTTTGCTCAAAATACCAAACAGATCACCCATTCTAGCCATGCCTCATACCCCTCTATTTCAGCCCTGTTACTAAAGTGCTGATTCTGGGTCCATAGCTTTATAAAAAATTAAAAAAAAGAGGAGAGCTCATGCAGGAGAATTCTACCGGCAGATACTTCTTATTCCTGAAACAGTATGGAGCTTAAATGATTTTTCTCTCTTACCACAAGGCGAGTTCCTTTTTATATCCTGCTCTCTCCAGTACAGCGTTAGCTCTGAGTGTTAGCGATGCTTGCTAATGTAAACACAGACCATATTAAGTCCAAAACACGTTGCGCATTATTTCTGATAGGGCCGTGGGCCTAAAGCCAGCCCACATTTCTGTAATGCCGTCATGACCGCAGCAAATCTGGATCAGGTCCGTTGTACCACCGTTTTAAGAGATGTGGGTACAGAGGAAAAGAGAGAGGGTTGTATTTTTCGGACACTTTGTGAGTCACATTGGAGACACCTATTTATGTATAAAAGACATTAAAAAGTGCATTTTGCATAATAGGGGACCTTTTTTGCATAAGCTTTGATCAAGGCAAATACTTTATATGACAAATCTAGTGAGTTTTTTTTAAAGCATTAAAACAATGTGATTTGTACCAATGGGGAGACTTTGGCCAGGATCTCTTTGTACTGTTTCTCCTTCTCGCTGAGGCAGGCCTGCAGGCGTCCCACCTCCTCTTTAAACAGGGCAATGGTGTTTTCCTTGTTCACATCCACAGACTTCAGCATCTGCAGCTCTGCACTCAGCTTGGTGTTCTCCAGCTCCCGGTTTTTCAGGTGAATCTGGTGCGCACACACACAGAAGTTATAAAACATTTATACAACACCCATCACAATCATGTACCAAAGAACATATGACTAGTAAAGTCAATGCTGCATGACCTCAATTACAAAACAGAGATTGAGGAAGGCCCGTAAAGTTTTCATAGTGCAACAGCCCCAGTGTGATGCTGCGAGTTATATTAGGTAGGTTTTTTTTGCTTCATTTCCGTGGCGACACTGCGGCACTCCCAGTTCCTGTGCCGTGCCGACCACAACAGAGGCACAGAAACACCAGACGGCGCAGAAGAAGACAGAATAAGGCATTCCCTCTTTAGACTAAAAGTGTGGGCAAGATGATACAGAATTTGTACTTACTAGTAAGTAAAAAAAGAAACAGGGGAAGTCAATTAACTGAACCTCCAAATTGGGGAATCTAATATAACAAAATATATTGTTAACCGTACAGATGGTAAAACTGACACTGACAAAGTAGTCAAAACCAAACCACCGCTCAGCCAATCTCTATTTTGGCATGTATCCTGATGTAAAAAAGGCATAACTACTACCAGCGTATTACCTTGTAGAGTTCCTTCTCATCTTTTTCGTTCTTGAGATGAGACTCGAGTGTTTCCTTCTCTGCTGTGAGTTTCTTCACTCTATCCTTGAGACTAAAGAAAAGGTCAGACAAAATGTTAGCCAAATAGTACATCGGTCAATATTCATATTCAGAGTTCGGAAAATAATAAATTAGTGAACTAAGTGTATGGTATATGGTTTAGGGATCGACCGATATGGCTTTTTCAAGGCCGATACCGATACCGAATATTAGTAATCAAGGAGAGCGATAACCGATATTTGGAACCGATATACATTTGCAGTAAAATCAGAAAATCTTGGTGTCAAAATGTAGCATAACACAAACTCCAACACAACTCAACACAACTTCTTTGAAATGCATTTAAGCATATATTATGTTTAATTAACTTTTAAACATCTTACAACTGGTTTCCTCTCTGTGCCCTTTTCTTTAGTGCAGTCATCTGCAATGAGTTAGAGAGAGACAAGAAGTGGGGCTGCAGGCTGACATGCTTACCTAACAATAATGCTTAATTTATTATATCTGTCTATCTAGCATAAAATCCCAATAAGCTGCTAGCAACTGCAAAACACTAGTGCTAGATAATGTTTTGCAAACTATTAAAAGTGAGGCTATTACAGTAGACCTATAACGTTAGTCTAGTAGCCTCACTTCTAATATGTTGCTAAACATTTGCTAGATACATGTTGGCTAGCTAATGAGCTTCACATATCAACCTGAAAAACGGCGAGGCGAGGCTCCACTCGCAGCCCCTCCACCCCCCCCACCACAGTTACTCCGCTGCGAGACGCTGCATGCACCCCCAACTCTGACTGACTTCCCGCATCCCTGTGTAACTGGGAAACTGATATAATTGGATCATAAGATCGTGGTGTTTTTGCAACTTCAGCATAGGGGATAGGGATGTTTATTGAACTTCGGTTTAACACATGTATGGCTCTGCCGCTCAGCGCTGCTGCTTGCTTCAGTCTGTGTCTGCGTTCTTTCGCACCTGCCTGTAATCTGAGAAGGTCACGCCTCTCTGGCTGGCTCCCGCCCGGAAAATCTTCAATAATAGCCTATCAGATAGCGCTGTGGGCGGGACATTGCTCGTGTACACAGAGTGGTGACTGCAGCCAGAGAAACGGCCACATCAGAGCCAAAGTTTTATCGGCAATTTGATACAAAAAAGGCCGATACCGATTATTGGTCAAATATGGAATATCGGCCCCTACTGCTGGAGTCACAAGCTCTCTCCCTGACTTAAGCAATAGGTGAAATGTTTAGAAAAAAAAAAGGAGATATGTGATGATCAAACAACCCAAACTAGTGAATCTGCACCAACCCCTCCATCCTGAGCTCACCTGTCCAGCTCGGTTTCCTTTTGCAGGCCCTTCTGGGTGACTCCAATCAGATCCTCCTCCAGCTGTATGACTCTGGCTGTGGCCTCCTTCAGCCTCTTCTTCACCTCCTCTTTCTCCTCTTGCAGGGCCTGGGAAGAATTCTGCACCTCCTGGGAGACAATTAAATATAATGTTTAAAGACCAAAGCCCAAGTAGGGTATGGGAGAAGAATGCACATGATCTAAAATTGGCATAAATCATTCTTAATCATAAAATAAATGATTTGCTCCAATGTGTGCCAAGACAGATACATCTGGAAGGGTTAAAATCTAATATGACAAAAATAATTATAGCTTCCTGGTACATGACTTATTTGATGCTATGCTGAGCCATGGCGTGTGAAAGGCTACAAAGCATAAAAAGTGTATTCTCTTTGAAATGAATAAATCAATTATGCTACTAAGATGACATCAAAAAAGCAAAAGGAAATGATTTTTTGTAACAGTTTCTTAATAGGAAGAATTTTGGAAATCTTTATATTCACACCATATAAAAAAAAACATATTAAAGTATAGTCGTAAAATTAACAGCCACAAAATCGGTAATCGTGTTTTCATCTGAAAGCTGTATTAAAACCAGCAGATTTATGGTTCAGGACAGTATTATGAATTATTACTGAGACTGAAAACTTAATAGTATGCTATAAAAAAAGAATTACAACTTTGATAATAAAAACATTCATATCTGTCAGAGTGTGATTTATACTCTTTTAGTAGATCATAAGTTTGGCCAGTTCAGCATATGTGTCTTTCGCTAGGGGGTGCTAAGAGACAGATATAAAACTGTCTTTAACGTAACTACAAGAAATAGAAAAGGGCATCAATCATATCATTTGGCACCTTCAGCAACATGTGCTTACTCAAAAACCAAGAACAGCTATTGTAACCAGAGATGAAGGAACAAGGCCTTTTGATGAACTGACTGAACCTTCACAACAGAAACAAACATTTCCCCCTCCTCCTCACTGCAGGCACTACTATCCACTCTGAAAATGACTCAGTCTGTTCTCAGCTTACTTGGCTCTCTCTTCTCAGCTGGGCACAGTTTTCCTTCTCCTGCTCACACTCCTTCTGCAGAGCCTCCTTCTCGACCTCCAGCTGCTCCTTCTCCTGCTGCAGGAGGGCCATGTTTTTCACCAGCTCCTCCTTCTCTCTCTGGGCTTCCTCCACCTTTTGCTGCACAGGAGGAAACATTGCAGAGGTTTATGTTCCCATAGTCCTCAGTTTCAAGTAGTATATCATTTTGTTGACCATTGTAGGTCATTTCGTTACCAAACTAATATGAACTTAGAAATGTTAGTGGAAGTTCTGGATGTGACAGCAGCATAAGAGCATTGTTGTATTGAGTAGCACTGCTAAATCTTCTGACAAACAAACGGACAGTGGGGCGAAGCATTTAACATTTTATTTATGTAACAAGCACTTATATTTTCTGTATCACTTAAAGGTGGGGTAGGTAAGTTTGAGAAACCGGCTCGAGGTACACTTTTTGTTAAATTCCATGGAATGCTCTTAACATCCCGATAGCAATGAATATCTTAAGTGCTTTGACAAAAAATACATCAAAAAATGTCATCTGTGGAAGCCGTAGTACTGTAAAAAGCACGACCAATCATTTTAGCCGGCCCGGCTAAAATAACTGGATGGCCTACCTGCCTGTCAGCCTTCCATCTGTGCACAAACTTATCTCGTGCTCTCATTGGTCATGTGTGCATTCGTGTGTGTTGGAGGAGGGGCTCTGTAAGGAAGTTCGGCTGTTTATTTTCAAATTCTAGCGCACTCGAGCTGGTTTCTCCAAAATTACCAACCCCACCTTTAAGGTCAGTGAGTGGCATACTTTACCTCAAGGTAGCCAGCCTTGGTGGTGACCACCAGGATGTCAGAGTTGCATTCATCTTCCACGGTCAGCAGCTCGTCCTCTGAAGGGCTGTTAGCACGAAACTGGAAGGGCGTGCTGGCCCCCCGGATCTCGCCTTTGTGGGTCACGTAACAGAACTGGTAGAACTCGGAATCATCGTTGGGCACGTAATATCCTGGGGAGGGATTCAATCCAGTCAGTGAACACAATGCACAGAAAAGCCAGAAAGATATTCCTCCACAACCCTACAACTAACCCCAGCCCTTAGCTTTGCCTAAATTGCACACTTATTCCAAAATGCAGTTATAACTTTGAGATAAATGTGTGTTTAACTTCAATTATGTGGATCATAGACTTAAGTCTTTAGGATGTTGTGGGTTTGAATGAAAATAAATCTTTCTCAGGTCATGTTACCATCTATTACTTTATAAAAAGTAGTATAACAGATTAAAAAAACACAAACTGAAATGTTGTTAACCCCAGAACACAGGTCAGGAAGGGTAAGGTTCTTATTTAACTCTACCTAGTGATTCAGTGTGTTTTAACAATCCTCTGATATGCGGTTATAAAAATGTGTCAAAGTCATATAAAGCCATGGTATGATCTTACCCTGAAAGACCACTATTCGGTTGACTGCGGTGCCTTCCTCATAGTTCTCAGGGAGAGGCGACCACAAGAATGTGTAATAGTCCCTCGCTGTGCTCCAACCAACCTGTGAGACATTGTGGGGAATACTTTCAACCAGACGCTCTCACCACATCAGTGTAAGATAATAGCAATGGAGACTTCCTAGAATCCACTCAGTGCCACCTCCAAAAAATCTCAAAGTGGTTTATTATAATAATTACGGGGTTTTTAATCTATGTTTGGAAGATAGGTGTCCCACCATGCCTACTGATAATTTCTATAAACCACTGAAACTCCTGCCACCACGTACATGTAGTCCAGCCCTTGTCATGAGCCAGTCACTATGTGAAAAATGTATCTCCAACTCACTCCTAACAGGAAGAGGGAAATAGGTGAAAATGTTATACATAGGTGACTTGTAAATGAAAACCTAAATGTAATTACACGTATTTGATGTGTTGTTAACTGATGGCTGATGGGGGGGGGGGGGAGAGTACAGAAAATACATCCATAACTTCAGCCCGGTGCCATAAAACTGTCAAACAAAATCAGAGTCACATCGAGCTGGCTGGCTTTCGGTGTTTGCACACTCAGACACACACACATCCACAACAAGCCCAGTCAAACCAGCCTTTCACACCAGCTTCTGCAAGAGAACATAGATTAACGTGTGTGACATTATATATCAATATTCATTGACACAGATCAAACTTATCCTTACAGAATTTGCTCCGATGTATAGGCTTTTCTCTCCATCAGGCTAGTTTATTTTTTCACCTGTGTACAAACAGCCTACAGCTACAATACTGCAAGTGTTCATCAGAGCCAGAGATAGAAGGCCACGGTGCTCCAAAACCCCCAATTGTTACCACTGCAGTTCCAGCCTCCAGCAGTAAAGAACAGGAAGCAATTAAAACATGCACCTAGTTAGAGAGTGTCATTACTGAAGGCTAGCCCTAACCAGTCCACTCATTAGAGCAGGAGAGGTGGTGCTGGGTGAAAACTCTGAGAGGAACTATTTCACTTACAACAGAGTGGTCTGCTGTGTATAAACAGGGGGAGAGGAGGTAGAGAAACGGTGAAGAGCCTCAATAAAAAGTGGACTGGTGACTGAAGCGATAACACAGGCAACATTGCAGAAGACAAATCTCAAAATACAAGCTGTAACAAAGTGAGACCATAGAGTTTATTTAAGTTTAAACATGACTATTCAAAAGCATTCCAGCAAAGTCATACCTCTGCAAGAAAGCTGACTGAAGCCTGTGGCAATGCTGCTGAGGGAGGTTATGTATTGTCTATGTGTATAAATTCAAGAGAGAGTTGTTCATTAATCACAAAGAGAGGTTGTTCTCGAAGACAGCTTAATTATAAAGCTGTGCTTGCTTTCTCCTCGGCCACTGTGACAACCTGTCCCAACAACATTCCTCCATGAAGCTCAGCACGCACTGCAAAACACAGTATGGTAGATGTTGCAACATTGAAAGGCCATATTTGTTTTTGTATATTCTAAATATAGCGTGCAATGAACTTATATCCAGCCGTTTCTTACTATTAGGTGGCTAACATGTGTTTTTGGGCTGCCTTTGTCCATGGCAGTACGATCTTTAGCTTCTGCTTTCTCTAAACTGGGGCCGTGTCCACCGTGATCTTCTGTAAGTCATATACTGACTATGGATAAGTACCTCATACAGACAGCCCCACTTAAAAAATAAACTTTAACTAGATATAGCTGGACCGTGACTTAGATTCAGATCAAAAGCATATCAAATAGATTTCTAAAAAACTGTGGTAGCACTGCAAACAAACTAAAAAAGACTTTGCTCCGTTTGACCGGGAGCCAGTAGCAACTAAATATGGGGTAAGGAGCCGACAATGATGCACAGTGTATCCAGGTTATCTCTACCCAAACAAACCTAAAAACTTGGCACAGAACATCTCATCTGTCAGCACTGCCAGGAACATTTACACAATTTACGATCCTGCTCAGCTCTGTGTTTTAGAGGCTCAAGAAATTGCTAATTTTAAGATGTATACTGCCAATTGGTAATAGCTTAAGGCTAAAACACAATGTGATGTGGCATCCAGCTCCAAAAGACTGCTGAACACGGTACTTAGACAGCCTCCAGACATTATGTGATCGTCCTCCAGTAGCCTAGCATGACCTCATTTCTCAGTGAAGCTTGGAAAAACCCTCTGTTAACATACATTTCATAAATCTACAGATGTATAATGAATAGCACACACTAAGTATATTAATCATTGACCTATTTTTTCAGACACAGTATAAATATAGGGCTTTCATCATTGTTAAAAATACGAATGTACATTTTTATGTCTCATGTTCAGCAAAACTGAAACAACTTGTCTCATAACAATAAGTGCACTATACGGGTATAAGGCAGAATGCAACATAAACACAAAGAGCCATTAGTTAGATTTTGTTTATGATTTGATTTACTTTCAGCTTCCTTGTTATATCCGGGGAATAAAAAGCATACTGGACTGGAAAAGCCGGCATATGCTTCCGTGTCCAACCACGATTCACTAGAGATGAGGCTAAAAACAAATGACTGCCACGGTTTTGGATTTAATGTCCTCCTATAACAAGATCCATGTGGGGAACTAAAGGGGGTGAAACCGCTCCAATCCCTCTTCCAAATAAGCACTATAATAGCTGCATAATTCAAGTTGTTCTCACTACTGAATTAATAGTTGGTTTCCACATTTTCAGTAATACCTTAAATTAAAGTCTTGACACATAGCTGCGAGGTGTTCACTGGCACTAATTTGTTCGTTTTTAAGACCTGGATAAAATAACCGCAATGTCATTGCTCCCTTGTACAAATGGAGCTATCATACAGTATGTTGGAGATTCCAATAAATCAAATTCTGCAGTCATTTGAAACCGTACCGTTATATTTCTGCTACTCCATTTACTCATAACCATAATAAATATGCATATACTGCAGTTTTGTTAAAGGCTTTCATAATGCATTGAAGAGCGTTATTCACCTTGAATATGCCAACCCAGTCCTTTGGATTTGGTTTGATGAACTGCGTCAGGGTGAGGTGACACTCCAGTGCAGCATGGGGCATGTAGCTCTTCCCCACATTCTGGAAGATGACATGGGCAAAGTTTGATGTGTCCATGTTGTCGTGTAATGAAGTCCCGTCCAGGAACAGTTCCATAAATCACTCAGCAGTGGCTACACAGGAAGAGACAAGAAACAAAATATGTGATTAAAAAGAACAATAATCAAGTAAACAACCAAAATACCTCTCTTCATAACGAATGACAACGCCAGTTCTATATGACGAGAGAAAATGTAATACTGAGGATCCAACAATGACTTTATATGGTTATTAAATCAAATGTAATATTATCAATTGTGTAGTTGGCAGTTAAGGTAATTTCAAACAAAGCACTATAACATTGCTATTCACTAGGGCTGCTCAATTAAATCGTATTTTAATCGCAATTTACGATTATGGCTTGCAACGATTACGAAAACAACGTAATCGAAATATAACGATTTTTTTAATTTATTTATTGGGTTTTCAGTTGAGTTATACTTAAAGTTCAGGGTAGTCAACTGTTAAAAACATACTGTTTAAAAAAAATTCTCCAATAAATTGATGTTTTCAAAGTAAATGGATAATCGTTTTTAATAATCGTGATATCAATTATTGACCCAAATAATCGAGATTATAATTTTTGCCATAATCGAGCAGCCCTACTATTCACATATATTTTTGATTTAAACATGTCCTCATTGTATTTAAGCTAATAATTGTTCATATTGAGAACATGGGAAGTTGTCAGATATATAACCTTTATTCAAGGCTATAGCATTGCGTTACAATCCATACCCATATTAAAATGGTTGTTCCACTATTTGCCTTCCAAATGTGCTGTAGTGCATTTGTTCTTATTCGACTCAAACACAGTAACTCTCTGACAATCATAACAGCTTTCATGAATGTCAACCAGCGCAAGGAAACTACTATCTTACATTTTGAGTCATATCATTTGTGTTTAAGATATTAAAAGTACTAGTGTTCAATGCTGGTGACACAAGATAATGACTAATACCATTATACCAGAATTCCCTTTGACTGGCCTTAGATTTGTTACCAAAAAATGAGTATAACTTCAGTTAAAAATCACTCATTTATTTGGTTTGCTTTTGTGATGAAATATCCCTTGATAAAATGGGCAAATACAGATAACATGTCCCAATCAAAGGAATGTCTGATGTTCTTCTTAGGTGTGGGTTCACATTAGCATTGACTAATTGAACTATGCCTTGTCAAGACATGAAGTCATCAAAAACTCCAAGTTTGCCACCAGAAAGATGTTGTCATATGACCAGCAAAATGGTACTCTTTCAGTGGGAAACATAGGGAATGTTCATTACACAGAAATGTACAGGACAAGAGATGACCTTTCACTTCCAACACATGATGGATGATCAATGCAAAAGGCTGGCTGTAGCTGTAGCTACACCCATACAATTTATCTGTACCACCCTGAGTGGTAATGGTGCCTGTCTTTACACCTTACACATCATGTGTTTGTCAATGATTGCTAACTGATAACACCAATGACATGAAATGAGTATATGATACAGTGTCCCCAAGATTGAGGTAATAGGTTATTTCCACGATGTCAAAAGGGAAACAGTCTAAAATTAGAAAAAATAAACCCATTCTCAGTGGTGTAAAAAACATCTAATTACACCAATTAAGTAGAAATACTTTGTAACTGTAATCGACTCCTTTTAACTGTATTGTATATCTTTCTAACTTTTATTTGACTCTTTTCTCGTAATGACGTTGTTATTTGTGGAGTTTTTTCGTATCCAATAACGGGTTGAAAAGAACAAAGGATGATGTATGCTGAACAAATGGTATAATCCCCTGAGGCAAATGTTGTGATATGGGGATATAAATACAATGTATTTGACTATATTTAGACTTATTACATTTCCCAGATCACATTTGAGATTCAAAACGTACTCCTAATACATTTTCAAATGTGTAATGCTAGAATATGTGACATTCATTTTTATGTGAGTCAATGTGTTACAAGATAATTTTACTTTGACTAATTCTTATAGTAGTATTTAACTATGTTATGCCTTTTAGATTTATTTTAAGGAATACTAATAATAAAGACTATCATAGTGTGACCTGGACACGATGAATGATATAAAGACTCTGCTAGGTTCAAGTAAGCTTTATTTAAACATAACACTGAGATGACGTGAGTTCTACTTCAGGGTGGATCCACCATTTCGGCCTCAGCTGATATAATCCGACGTAATTGGGCCTGTGGCAGTCATAACACGCTCATATGATGGTCGGAAACACTGAACACTCTTGTCATCTACAGCATTACAGAATATAAAACCCTAAACAAAACTCACGGTAGTGGCATTTATTAACTGACAAATGCAAGCTAACGTTAGGAGGCGAGGCCTTTTATGTGAAAACAGCAATCATTATGGCTACGCAAGCTTTGCAGCTAGCGAGCTAGCATTACTTACATCATGTAATGGAAGACATCGTAACCTCTAGGCAAAGAGACATTAAGACTAACGAGCTATATATATATATATATATATATATATATATATATTCTCATCCCTGTTAAACACATATTGTTAGGTGAGACAAGTTACAACGCCCTCAACGAAAAGAGCCGCTAGCTTGAGAACAGCATGCTAACAGCTGGAGGTTAGTTAGCAACGTAAACACGATAGCAATGCTATCTGTCCAACTACCTTCTAAAAGCCCACGTCAAGATAGAGAATAAAGGAGAACGGTAGAATACGTTTTATATATAAAATCAACTTTAAACATACCCAGATGCCATGATTACCAACAGCTGAAATCCGACTGTATCTTAAAAACAATTGTTGACGCAGTTCAGTGCTTTCCCTTGCCCTCTTCCTGGAATAATAACAACATTACGTCATTTCCGGGCTGGGAATCTCACCCGTCTGAGAAGAAAACATGAGATAGCAGACAGAGAATCAAAGTTACAAAATACAGACCACGATGTTGTTGAATATCAATTTCGAATAATATTTTTGAATGGCTTAGTATCAACCCAATGCTTACACTAGCTCGAGTGTTAAAATAAAGTTGTAGTATTGTTATTATTTGTATTACATAATAAATAAGGCGAAGTGTACTGTTAAATTATTTGTATTGTTATTATTATTTTCATTACATTGCAGCTTATACTACAAAACATCATACTATACCCGTAAAATCAGATTTGCTATGTTAATAAGGTATTGTCTTTCAACATATACACTGAATTATATGTATACTATTCATACAGACAATGCAAAGTATCATTACTTTTCACAATATTAATCATATTATGCAACTTTACTTCCTAACTGGTCACTTTAACATTATAACTTTGTCTATAATTGCTATGGTAAAGTTGTATAGTTTATATTCCTGTATTTATTTGTACCTTTTTTTTACCTATTCTATCTGTACTAATTTCTGTTGTTGTGCTGCTCCAATATCTGAATGTTTGCTCTGCAAATCAACTAAGGCTTATCCTCTATTTTTCTTTATTTGCATATTGCATTTGAACTTCCTCGTGACATAAATTGGATTTGGCAATACTAAATGTCCCTGAAACAAGAATGATATTAACCAGAAAGTCCTATGAACCAGCGCCATATAGATAGATTCTATTATATTGCTCTGCTATGAACTATTATCGTTTACATTTTAAATCCATAGTGTTAAAGACATGTAACACATCTGTAAACCGGAAATAAAGTCTCAGACCCTCCCCATCAGTTTATTGGCTGAATTAAGGAAGCCGTGTTGCGCTGATCTCATTTGTGATTGGTCGTAAGCAGCGTCATTAATGTACGTGTTATTACGTCATACGTAAGGTCAAGAGGAAAATAAGCATGGCCGCTGTGTTGAGAGGGTCTCGGTTCTTAGTTGGGAGGTGTAGCAAGCATGTTGACTTTGCATTCGGTAAGGAGAACAAACTTACACCGTGTACCCATTGTGCACGTCTCTGTGCTCACCTTAGCTGCTCTTTATGTTACTTAAAGGCTATGTGTGAAATGAACACACTACTTTGCTTGAAATGTTTGAGTTCATTCGCTACTCTGTTTAGCTGCCGCTGTTGCTGCAGCCGTCAGTTCACCTTACTTGTGATTGGTGAAGGAGCTTTTCTGTTAAAAAATAAGTCTTGTTTTCGTGCCTCAGCTACGTGCTAACCGCGAAAGCTCTCTAATGCAATATTAGAGAGCTGCCTAAGGCAGAACAATTGTCGGCATATTCTCTGGTGGTCTGTCTGTATTTCAAGCGACATTATGTAATGTCAGTCCTTCTGGACTCAGGGAGAAAGTTGAAGGTGGCTCTGTGTAGCCACTTTAAGAATGAGCGGCACAATCGAAACATCACATTGTTTTTACTTAAAGATACAAAAAATCCATAAATATCCTTGCCCTTATCATTTACACAACACCGCTTTATTGTTTAAAGATGAAGTAGGATGTGTGATTGAACAAAATGTGGTGAAACAATCGCAGCATATACATGCTTGCCTTTTTGAAAAAGGTTCTGTTATCAAATAACAAAGTAAATATTGAAAGGGCTTGGTGCCATTAGATTAGATGACTTTGGCACTCGAGGGTAATGCAATGGAAATACATTCCCTACATTTAAACATTACATCTAAACAAGGTTTGTCATCCCTTGGATTGGAGAAAAAAGTTTACTTTTAATTATTAACAAACTCAAACATACAGTTGGGAAATGTTTTACTAATGGTAAAGCAGGCAAGAATTGCATGTTCTTCATTAATGTAATAATGATTCTGTGTCTTATCATTGATTAATTTGAACATTATCTTCTAGTCTCTGCAAGGTCAATGGCCTCAAAAACTCCGGTGGGGTTTGTTGGTCTGGGAAATATGGGAAACCCAATGGCAAAGAACCTACTAAACCACGGATACCCGGTTATTGCTACCGATGTGTTCCCGGAGTCCTGCAAGGAACTGCAAGAGCTGGGTGCACAGGTGAATGCTCTCAAACTGACTTAATTTGTATACAGTTTACCTTTTTGCTATCTTCTAACTTTGGGATTTTTTTGGTTTCTCAGATTGTGGATAATCCTGGTGAGGTGGCAGACAAGGCTGACCGAATTATTACCATGCTCCCCTCTAGTCCCAATGTCATAGATGTATACACTGGACCCAATGGCATTCTTAAGTAGGTCACACATTGGTTTTCTCTTTCAATATGTACATCATTACCTTTAACACTTATGTCAGGCTCTAACTCATTCACTTTCTTCAACAGAAAGATAAAGAAAGGCTCCCTACTGATCGACTCCAGCACCATCGACCCGTCTGTTTCAAAAGAGATGGCTGCTGCTGCTGAGAAGATGGGTGCCGTTTTTATGGATGCACCTGTATCAGGAGGTAAAATGTACATTTATGATCACGATATATGCAGAATAATAACAATTTCACTGTCTAATTTTGAAACGCATACACATGGTTCTGAAAAAATAACTTCACAAAGACTATAATGTTTAGCTCTGGTTCAAACATTATTAAGAGGTGTTGATTCAGCTTAATTGTCATTTTGTAGGCTAGAGCTGTGGTCTATGTTGTGTCATACTGAGAGGTTTCTAATATTCAGTTAGCCCTCGCTGATAGAAACACTTAGAAACGGCGACTTTCGATAAACTAGCAACTGAGCTTATGATTTAATTATTTTGAGAACATACTTAATCGGCTGGAAAATTATTATTAAATCAATCTGCAATTTTATATGTTCATGCTGCAACTAGCAATTATGTTCACTCTAGGGCTGTCCCGAATACCATTTTTCGGGCTCCGGATATTCTGTAGTAATCAGCAGCGAATGTTCGGTGCGGAGTTTTTTTTTTCTTCCAAAAAAATGTCATAACACGCTCCGAGACACCTGACAACACGCTGTTAAGCAGAAAGAGCATACTATTACGATTTTATATTTATTTATTTTCTCAGTACTCGCATACATTAAAACTAAATATGTCCTTTGCGTTTAACCCAGCCGCAGTGCAGCGCCCGGGGACCAAATCTGGTTCCAAATTCCGTCTATAACGTTTTACAACCTGGAGATACAAAACACATATTTCTGTTATAACAACAATACTTTTAATAACATAGCCGTAACAGTAGGCCTAACAGTGTAATACTTGTTACCGATACAGTAAACAGTATTTAAATAAATGAAGAACGAAAAATAAATGAACGAACTGTATGCCAATAATTGCCTTAGCCCCAGATGTTCCCACATTGCTCCTATTATTTTCACTATTCGGATAAAATTGAAAAACTAATATAAAAAAACAATTCGGTTGCTTGCTTGCAACTATTTTCCAAGCAAAGTAAGTGCACGATTTTATCATGTGTAACGTTACTGTTTAAACGGCGGATAAAGCAGCTTCATCATGGCAACTTGACAACAGCTAAGCTAAGCTAGGCTAGTACTTACAGCATCCGGTGACTTTTCAGAGTTGTTTCTTGTCGCATATTTGGCACACTGCCTTCTTCTTACCGTCGTCCAATTTAAAATGGTCCCACACAGCTGAAGTCTTCGGCATTTTGTGTTCAGGTGTGTGAAACAAGGTGAAGCCTGCCGTTTGCATTCGTGACTGTGAGTGAACGCAATGTCAGGAGCACAGGCTGAGATTGTATATATTTCCGCATTTTAACAGTGCAATTCAAAAGTATAAATATAGTATAAGAATATGGCAATTCGCCTTTATTGATAGAATACATTTAGAAAAAATAAAAAATAAAATTGAAAAAAAATAAAAAAACGAATATCCGAATAATGAAATTAAAACGCGAATAGTTGGCCAACGAACGGATATTCGAATAGTCGAATATTCAGGTAGAGCCCTAGTTCACAAAACATATCAACCATATTTTCCTTGATTAATCGGGTAGACTACAGCAGTGGTTCTCAAATGGGGGTACGCGGACCCCTAGGGCAGAGTCCTGCACGGTCTGATTTTCAAGACCCGCACCCGCAATACCGAACCCGCCCCGCTACCCGCACATATTGCCAATTAGTTCCGCAACCCGACCCGACCCGTCGGCACAAGATCCGCAACCCGACCCGAACCCGCATATATATATATGAGCAGTGAAAACGTGCAATTATTAACACACGCAGTTGCATATTTGTCTCAAAAGGCGTGGGATGTTGGTTATTTCCTCATATAGGAACCAAAAGCCTCCAGACGCTGGGTTTCGCTCTTGAGGAAGTGTTATTGAAAATGCTGTATTCTCCGCTAGAGAGCTTCACCTCAGCCATTTCGAATGTGGCGCGCACAGCAGCAGATTGATGCGCTGCAGAGGTTATGATTATGCGCGGTCCCGCAGGGGAGAGGTCTGAGGATTTAAACATTAAACTCAATTATTATTATTTTAATATATTTATTATGCAACACCCGCGACCCGACCCGCATCATCTTTGTTTTACCCAGAACCGAACCCGGAAAAAAGCGTTTGATCTCTGATCTCTCTCTCTCGAGTCCGGTTAGACTTCACTCGCGTTTATGTCCAAATCTATCAGATCTAGCTAGTTCTAGTTAATTATATGACTGCCTGCTTATCAAAGGACACCTAAACAATAAGCGTTGCTTGGCAACGGCGTGTGGCCGCAAAGTATAGCGCAGCATTATGCATATGTTTATATGAGGGGTCAAAATCCCATGCTCATAAAATGCTCATATATTTTTTTCTCTTCATTCCCCAAGCCCCAAAATAAATAAATATACCAATTTTAGGAAAAGTAAGGAAGTTTGAGCAGTGTGGGTTTTATATTAACAGAGTTACACATATTTCAAAACGAGAAGTGTAATAACTGCAGTTTGCCTCCCTGTCAGAATGACAAAGGTCCTCAGTGAAGCACAAGCCCATGATTCTCACTAAATTGTAAGTATAACTTATTAAAAATATCAGTTCAATGCAGCTAATGTCGTCTTAGTGTTATTGCATGATGTTAAAATTGGTTTGCCATGAATTTAGTGATGGATTGTAAACATTTGAAATGTAGCATTTAAGTGTTTCTCAGATACAATGATGTTGTTTTAATAAATCAGACACTGATGGTGCAGCGCTGTATACCTCTTTATATAGGCTTTTTGTCCCTAACAAATAGTTTTTGCGCTGATCAGGGGGTACTTGGCTGAATTTTTTTTCCGAAGGGGGTACATTATTGAAAAAATTGAGAACTACTGTACTGCAGGATATCAGCAAATGGCAAAACTGTTGCTTTGCAAACTCCCAGTGCCATGAAATCGTTTTGTATTCATTATGGCTGCAATTACATTAATTTTAAATAAAGATGAATCTGATGATTATTTTTCAGATCAATCCAATAATGGTTGGTCAATAAAATCTGAAATAGAATAAGGTATGTCAAAGTATACGGTTATGTCTTGTTTTATCAGCCAAAAACATAAAGACATTCAGTAATGCGATATAAAACATAGAAAAGCTGAAAATCCCATATTTGAGAGGCTGAAAACAACTGTTCCTACAATTTGTATTAGTCAATTAACTATTGGTTACTAGGAATGCTCCGATCGCCAATTTTGGGGCCGATCGCCTGAATCAGTATCGGCCGATACCGATCGCAGATCCGATCGAGTGGGCGGGGCCTATGGGGATCTTCCATTTAAAGTGATGTTTACAACTCAGTTAATGGGACTCATTCACTGGCGCTTCCACAAACAACAACCAACATAATTATTACATTCAAATGATGTACATTATTCAAGTTTACATTAACATTGGATAATAACATGGGAGAAATGAGCGGAAGCGCTCTCCTTTCCTCCTTCTCTCTCTCCTGACAGCCTGTCAGTATCGTCTCATGCAGCTCACTGATCCAGGAATGAGCGACCCGACAGTGAAGAATAAACATATAAAATGTATTACTAGTTTAGCTTGTTCCAGAGGTAGATAAAATAGCTAAGTGTGTTAGGTCTAACTCTTGTGTGTGTTGCTCTGCTCACCGGTCCGCCACAGCGGGCGGAGCTGCAGGATTTCTGCTTCACACACGTTGCATACCGCTATTTTATTGTCATTTTCGGACACCTTAAAATACTGCCAGACTAGTGAAGCCATTTTGGCGAGCTTGTTTTGCCGCGCACTGAGAAAAGTGTAGTGTATTTTACGTCATGCGATCGTCATTTTTTAGAGAGCACCGATCGATCGGCAGAGAGTGAGTATCGCCCGATCGATCGGAGCATCCCTACTAGTAACAGTACTATCTGACTGTCACATAAAAAGATATTCAAAGATATTTAGTAACTATTATGGAAGTCTTAGAACCAGAAAATATTCAGATATGAGAAGCTAGAACAAGGGAATTTCTATTGTAAAAGTTAAACTAACTAAAATGTATCAATTATCAAAAAAGTTGCAATTAGTTTTCTGTTTCATGGATCAAATATTTATTTTTGCTCTGAATTACTGGAAAGGTAGATTCAACAATCCACCTTGAGTGCTCATGAGGTCCGATGTGTATTACAGTTTATGTATTGTATGTGTCAAATGCAGGGACGTGCACAGACATTTGGAGGGGCTATTGCTCTAAACTGAAAACAGGCCCCCCCCCAAAAAAACAAATATAAGACAAACGATTATTACATGAACTAATAAGCTAAGGCAACTACTTGCATTCGGTGACTTGATTTTTAAAATGAAAACCAGGGACATTTTTAGTTTTTGCGCTCCATATAATAATAATAATAATAAATTGGATTTATATAGCGCTTTTATAATACCCAAAGACGCTTTACAATATGAGGGGGGGGGGGGTAGATAGACTGGGGCAGGTAGACAACAGACTAAGAAAAAACGACAAAACAAAACACAGTGGCAGTCAGGAGGAGGTCGAAAATGAGTGGGGGGGTGTTTTTACGGATAGAGAGAGGTGAAAAGATGGGTTTTGAGGCGGGACTGGAACAGAGTGAGGGACTCGGACTCACGGAGGTCTTGGGGGAGGGAGTTCCAGAGTTTTGGGGCGGCCACAGAGAAGGCTCTGTCTCCAAAGCTCCGGAGATTGGCAGTGGGGGTGGAAAGCAGGCCGGCCGAGGTGGATCTGAGGGTCCGGGGAGGATGGTAGGGGATGAGAAGATCAGTGAGGTACGGGGGGGCCAGATGGTGGAGGGCTTTGTAGGTAAGGACCAGGAGTTTGTAGTTGATGCGGTGAGTAACGGGAAGCCAGTGTAGTTCTTTGAGGACCGGGGTGATATGGTGCCATGATTTAGTGTGGGTGAGAAGTCTGGCGGCTGCGTTCTGAACACGCTGGAGTCTACTGAGGGAGGTGGAGCTGATGCCGTATAGGAGGGAGTTACAGTAGTCGAGGCGGGAGGAGATGAAGGCGTGAATGAGTCGCTCAGCTCGCTCAGATATCTCATTCAAATATCTAATGTCTAACTATTTAAGAAAAAATGGGGACAATTCAATGTAGTTTGACCATTATAACTGCTGTGCAGACATACTGATAAAATAGGGCTTCTATAATTACCTTAAATAAACTCACTAATTAATGAAACCAGTTCAATATGCATTATTCTTATTCTTATCATTCTTTATGAGCGCAGTAACGGTACGGTATCTAATTACTTATTTATTTAGTATTACATAACTTAATAGCAGAGATGGTAAAATTTAAAAGTAGAGATATGGCAGAAATCCTACAATGAAGCAGGACAGTGAAGGGTTCTCCTGTGAGAGGGCGTTCAAGAAAAGAGAGCGAGCGGCACGTTGAGGGAGTTTACCATGGATGTTTAATAGGAGTTTACGGAGCAGATGAAAAGACAGAAGCACAATAACAAGTATATGTAGGTATTTTTTTGTAAATAACCGACGGTGTCAAGAGGAAGTAAAGTCCCTGCCATGAGAGAACTCAAAATCCATTTTCCTAAATCCGACACTAGAGGTGGTCTTAACACACCGGCACCAATACAGTAGCCTATAATAAATATTATATATATATATATATATATATATATATATATATATATATATATATATATATATATAATACGTAACATGTGTAATCACACACTTAGATATGTGCGATATAGAACATAAATAATAAAAACGTAGGCCTACCTGGTTTAAAACACTTTTGTGGTCATACTGTGGAATGAGTTCTTCATTGAAAATATTGCAGGTAATTACATGTAAGAAGTAGAAGAAGAATGAAGCTGGTGTGTTTCCCGCAGCGAGACGCTACAATACTAATTGTGGGCTCATCATGTGGATTCGGCCACAACAGAAAAAAGAAAAGAAAAACTCGCGCTCTCTCCAGAGGGGGCAAGTCAGCCAAAAAGGGAAAACGGGCCGTTGCCCTGGCAACAATAGCCCGTACCTGTGCACGTCCCTGGTCAAATGCATGTATGAAAGACGTATGCTTTTGCAGAAACGTATTCATATGAAACATATAATTTTCCAACTGCCTAATATTAATTAAACTTTAACTTTAACAAGACATCAGTGTTTCAACATTTGTTTTGTTATGGTGGCAAATCCACAAAGAGCAGCACCAGCCTCTATACCAGGGGTGGGGAACCTTTTTCCTCTCAAGGGCCATTTCAATTTTTACAATATCCTCAGAGGGCCGTACAAATTATTGACCTCTGCTGAAAAAAAACAAAAATCACAGCCCATTCATTTCATTCTGTGCAAAGAAAAAGCAACCTCTTAATCCAGATATCTCACCATGACTCGCGTGCACGGTGTATCGTGACCACCAAAACAGAAAGATATGGACACAAGATGTGTGCAAATATATTTAGTTTCCTATCCATGTGAACATGATTTAGGTGGGGGGGGGACCTAACCTCCTCTAGGGGGGTCTGGGGGGCATGCTCCCCCGGGAAGATTTTTTTAGATATGTTGAAGTTAAAAGCATCAATCTGGTGCACTTTGAGATCACAATTAGGAGATCTATGGACACATCTCTCAACACCCATATGAAACATAACTGGAAGCAGATTTATTTTTCTTTATGAATATTTGACAAATCACTCTCCTTTCAAACTGTATTCTTCTTTATTAATAACAACTTTTTTTACTGTCATATAGTATTTTATACCCGTTTACTTTATTCTCTTATTTTTTTATAACTATAATTATCATATAAAGATGTGCCTTAAATTTACCTCACTGGTTGTAGAAAAAGCTTCTTATATTCGCTAGCATAGCTAGCTAACCAGATGCTAATAACAACAAAGTTATTGACTCTATGACAGATGAACAGATCACCACTGGGCTTTCAACTAAAGACACAGACACGCAGAAACTGCGGCATGTGTACGGCTCCTTATCGGTACTGCAATTTCTGAAGTGGCGTTCTGGTGCTCTCCGTCAGAACTGCACCCCTGTCAGTCGAGACATATACCACGTGATGACATGTCACCCCCTAATCCCACCAGGAGCGTCTGCGCTGCGGCGTTTTTAGTGATCGCGGCCACTCTAGTCAATGGGTGCTATTCCACCAGACCCGCTGCGCCGCGGCTCGAAGCGTCCCAGAAGCTCCTCGCCGCAAGGAATTTCTAAAATATAGGATGAATCCTATTTTTGGAGCGGCGCAGGCAGGAAGTGGAACGTTCATCCAACAACTGCGAGGCTGCACACACGACGCTCTGCTTCCGCAACGTTTTGAAACGCGCTTGGTGGGTTATGACGGGGGTAACCGTGATCCCACCGGAAGCGTCTGCGGCTGCGCCGCCCTGCAACCTCCTCCTGCGTCATAACCCACCAGGCGCGTTTCAAAACGTTGCGGAAGCAGAGTGTCGTGTGTGCAGCCTCGCAGTTGTTGGATGAACGTTCCACTTCCTGCCTGCGCTGCGCCTCGTCAAAAATAGGATTCATCCTATATTTTAGAAATTCCTTGCGGCGAGGAGCTTCTGGGACGCTTCGAGCCGCAGCGGGTCTGGTGGAATAGCACCCATTGACTAGAGTGGCCGCGATCGCTAAAAACGCCGCAGCGCAGACGCTCCTGGTGGGATTAGAGGGTTAGGCTCGTGTTGTGTTCAAGGACCCTGACCTTGGCCAGGAAAAACAGGCACTCGCTTGTTTAATTTTTTTGCGGTCTAGATTTCTTACATTTTTTTCTTTTTTGCGTGTGTTTATAAATTACCTCGAGGGCCGTACCAAATTGTCTCGCGGGCCATATACGGGCCGGAGGTTCCCCACCCCTGCTCTATACAAAGGAGGAGGGGCAGGAGAGGGAGGGGCAGCTTCTGCCTGCACAAATGTTCCTGCCGTGTGTGTGCTCTCTGGCCTTCTTGGGGGTCCAGACAGAAATACAGTTTGTTTGAACTTGGCCTAGTCAACGTCAAGACGGCCACTTTCTTTGAATACATTTTGGTCCATTTTATAGCCCGGCCTTAAAGATTAGTAATGATTGATATGCTTCCTTCCTGTGGTAGTGCACATGGATTAAAGTTGTCCAGATATCCGCCTTGAACTTGTGTGTGTGGTGCCTGCAGCTTAACTGGTGCCAACCAAAGTGTATGTCATACTTTAATATATCGCTTCAATCACCTAAATTAAACTTTTTGAACATCTCCAGTGGTCAAAGAAATCAAAACAAAATACAGTGGCATGGAAGTGACCATTTAATCCAGTGTGGTTAAAGTTTAAACATTAAAGCACACATGGTTGTGGGGACATAATTAAGTGAGCATGCGTCTGGTACTCGTTTCTTCGTGTGAAAAAATGTAAAGACTAGATGAGAAAAGGGCCATCTTTTTATTTTTTTCTCAAACTGGAAAGATTGTTCTACTAAAGGCTAAAGAGTCATTAACCGGTGGTACAGAAAATAAATATGTATTGAAATGTGGTATTTGGCAATTTCCTGGAAAAGGATTGTATTTGGCGACATGGGAAATAAACACAAAATGTTTGTGGTATGTTTGACTAAATGTCTGTGAGATATTTTGTGAATTTTCAAAATGTCTCTTTTCAACTAAATAAAGTGGCACTTCTTCTCTTTCAGGTATTTTGTGCTGAAGGGAGTGGAGTTAATTCATTCCTGGTATAATAATACTAGTACAATAATAACTTAAACAATATGAAGTACATTTGTTAATTGCTACATTAGTAAGAAAGTAACTATTCAACGTCAACTTTTATTTTTAGATGTTTAATCTCACTTTATGGAGTCATACACTATCAGCGTTCAGTCTCGTGCAGATTTTCAGTAACTGTCTTTTACATTTTCCATCACTACTTGTCTGTGAGTAGCAGAAAAATAACTTATCAGAAATCTGTTTTTGCCATTTATACATGGTTTGCAAATTGCACTTTTTCTCAATACATTTATTAAACATGAATGCTATTCTGCAAGCACTTTAGTGTTTCAGCTGGTCTGTTGTGACTCCCACCTGTCCGCAGCAGCTCAGTCAGTCTGTATTCTAGTCAGGACGCAGTGCTGCTGGCAGACTGCTCATGAGGACTGGGGGAGGGGAAAGCCTTAACACCCATCTTGGCTTCTGTCCATAGGCTTCCTGTAACCTTAGGATTAATTATAAGACTATGTTGGTTTATTTCTTGCCACCCATGTGGCTTGCACCTGGTTATTGTACATGAATACGCTTTTAATCAGCATCAACTGTAAACATATATTGAACACAGTTTGGTATATTATACATTTGATGCTGCATTCAAGTAAACATTGAATAAAAAATGTAGTATTGTGCAATGATGAATCCAGAAACTGCCTTTGGTCAATCTGAGCAAGGCTTTAGCTTTGACATGCCCTTCTCGACCAGGCATATGGGTGATCATTCCACCGAAATCTTTTTTAAGACAACTTTCACTGTAGTGTATTGTACTATCAGTTGTGTATTATGCATTTAACCCTGCGTGCAGTACTTTCTTCTTGTTTGTATACATTTTTAATTGAGTTATGGCGCATTTCCACTACAGCGCAGAGCTCGCTTTAAGCGAGCCGTGCCCGGCCCGTTTTCGGTTGCGTTTCCATTTGTCGTATTTCCGGCTAGCGGGTACTATTTCAGTTTTCATAAAATCGAGGTTCTTTCCGGGCCAACAACCAGGCTGAGTCGGGCTGAGTATGCTAAACTAGAGAGAATCGCTGGCAAGGGGGCTACAACTACAACAAAATGAACACATTTTACCGTGATTTAATTGTAATACGCGTTTCAAAATGATGCCGAAGTAACAACATACTGATACCGGTTAGTAAAAACCATGAATTAATGCTTTGACAAGTCTGCAGACAGACGGCAGGCGAAAAACCTTTTTAAAATGCGTGTTTTCTTAATGGAGATTGGCTAAGTTAACACAGTATATGCTCCGACCGTCCACACTCACAACAACGGCCTAAACAGACATAAATAAACCAGCGACTGTATTTGCCATGACACAGGCAGTCTGTGGTTTGTACTTGTTTAACTTTTGTCTAGTTTCTGAACAGATATGAGGAGCTGTGAGCTTGAGTGCTAACAGCTAACGGCTGATGTTGTTTTTCTGTGGTTCTCATTGAAGATGACGTCACGGCTCCGCCTACACTGCGTTACTATAGTTACTGCCCCAGCTACTAAACTGTAATGGAAACGCAGCATAAAGTGAGCCAGTCCTAACAAGGCCTAACGAGGCCTAGCCATTCCGAGTGAGGCCTTGTAGTGGAAATGCGCCATTAGTTCTAAACTTCTAAAGAAGACCGACACTTTTCAATCCAAAAGCTTGTCCCTACTGTGCATGTGTTTATTTAAAATCATTCATACAAATGGTGGCAGCAGTAGTTCAGGCTGTAAGGACTAAGCTTAGGAACTGGAGTGTTGTACTATGTGCCAGTTCATCTCTTGGTTAACTGAGGTGACCCTTGAGCAAGGCATCTAACCCCCACATAGCTCAAGTGCTGTAAATAAAACTCCTGCCCAATGCATCCTTATAGTAGGATTGGTTCAAATGCAAAGTCTAAATTGAGTGCGTGTGTGATACTGGGTACATGTGTGACAACCAAAGTTGATGCAACCTATATCCTCCATTTTATAAAAAAAAAAAAAAGTATGGTAGGTGCTATTCCAGCAACTTTGAGAAGGCTGTTTGATAAACGGTACTTACTTTCTCTCATTTTAATGCTTTCAATTAACCAATTCATTTCAACTAAGGACACTTTGAGAGAATCCCTATTTAATAACCATCTCTGCATGTGTGCACTTGGTTCATTGTATTTAAGCACAACTTTGCCTTCCTAGGTGTGGGGGCTGCCAGTTCGGGAAAACTGACTTTTATGGTTGGAGGAGCAGAGGCGGAATTCACTGCAGCCAAAGAGCTGCTCACCTGCATGGGTGCTAATGTGGTGTACTGCGGCCAGGTTGGAACTGGACAGGTGGGTCATATACTGAATGTTACTGGTGTATAGAGAGTAGTTTGAGTTTTTGTAGACATTTGTCAATTGAATAAATCAAACATTTGAGTCATAAAATACAATTAATTACAGTGGTGTTCAAGTATTTGAGCTTTAACATACTGGTATTTCATTACAGGCTGCTAAAATCTGTAACAACATGCTTCTGGCCATTGGAATGATTGGGACTTCAGAGACGATGAACTTGGGAATCAGGTGAACTCTTGGTTACAAATAAAGTCAATCGTATACATTCATTTTAAATCATTGCTGTACATGCAGAAGCAACAAACTGTGTGCTAGTAACATGGAATTTGCCTCTCCCTCACAGACTTGGGCTTGATCCTAAACTGTTGGCTAAGATCCTGAACATGAGTTCAGGGCGTTGCTGGTCCAGTGACACCTATAACCCCGTTCCTGGAGTCATGGAGGGGGTCCCGTCTGGGAATAACTACCAGGGAGGCTTCGGCACCCAGCTGATGGCTAAGGTCAGTTTAACGACAAACCGCATTATACTGTGCTACTTTCCTGATCCTGCAAATACATTTAACATTAGTGTTACCATGACATTTCATCTTAAGGTTTTTACATCACAAATATCAAGCAATACATTATATGTATGCCTTAATAAGTGTATTGCTATTTTTAATTTGTGTAGAGAAACTGTTTATCTCTATAAGCCCTTTATAATTTCAGAACAAAAATATACACAAATGCATTCATAATTTGTAAAACAAACATTGTTCTCATTCATGACTCTCTATGAATGAAACCGGGTTAGAATAAGTCTGTCAGGAAGTCATTTCTGTGCCATATGCCGTGCATGTGACAGGGATTTAAGGGAGGCTGTTAAAAAAACAAAGCTCTATCCTAGGTCAAACCACTTGAAATGATGCAGTGAACTGCTCACAGCCCTCCTAAAAGTGAATCAAGCCCATATTATCACAACATAGAGAAATATTCTCTGTGGTGCATGGACTGTGGTTTTGGGTTTAGAGTTTAATTTTCAGCTCTGTTGGTTCTTCTTATGTACGTTTTCTTTTCTTTCTCAGGATCTAGGCCTTGCACAGAACACAGCCACCAACACGAAGACGCCTGTTCCTCTCGGCTCCTTAGCCCATCAGATGTATCGTATGATGTGCGCACGTGGTTATGCCAATAAAGATTTCTCCTCTGTATTCCAGTTCCTGCGTGAGGAGGAGGAGGAGGAGGAGGGCCAGGGCCAGTAATGTCAGCCCCGTCCCCCCCCCCCGTCCCCCCGTCCCCGTCCACAGCCCTGTCTGGCCTGGCCCTGCACAGGACTAACATAGCATAGTGAGGGTGCATTTCGCCCCGAGGACTTTCTCTTTCAAAGTTTTGAGAGAAATGAAGCAAAGAGAGCTCCAACACAGCAGATCATGTGATAACTTCTCTCCTCTTGAAAATCATGTTTCCTATCTATGTGATCTAGTTTTCTTTAATATACTACACTCCTTTCAGTTTTAGAAGCAAGTCAACTGTCATTTATACAGAGGACCCAAAACATAGCAGACTGTCGAGCAGCGGCAGCTCTGCAGATCTTTCTCTTAATGCACAGACTCCCCTGGGAACCTGAGTGTGACGAATAAAAACTCATTATAGCTCTGTCAACGTTAAACTTCTGCATCCCGGTTTAGTCTTATTGTATTTAACAATTGTTCCTGATCATTTCTTCATGTTGCTGTTTTTGTTTGTTTATGAGTGTCTGCTCTTGACATTGGAAATGTTACTTTGGGGTAAGAGTGTTATATTATATCCTGTTAGAAAATAAAGGCAAATTGTGATGTCTTAACCATTTAGCTATTTCCTTTTAAATGTCATTCATGTTATGATTGCTGGATTGGATGTTAAATTGAACTGAAATATTAGCAGATTATTATATAACTGGAAGTAGCACATTTGTTCAGTAATTGCTGATTTGTTGTAGAAATGCCATACATTGTAGTTTTGTTGGAACTGCAAAGGGAGTAGCTTTTCATGAACACAGCTTCAATGACTGAATATACCCAGTCCATAAATGTGCATGCAAATGCAGCTAAACCTCAGACACAGAGGAAGAAGGATAGCCTACTAATTCTGACCAATGGCATGGCCATTTAAATTTTGAATGTTTTCTTTGAGATCATGCACTTCAGTGTTTCCTCAGTTTCTCTGAGCATAAGTGAGTTTAAAGCTCCCAAATATTCTGGTTTGAGTAGTGTCCCGGAGCAGTAGTCATGACAAAAGGCGAACAGCGGTTGGCTGCCGGCAGATGCAGCGGCGGGATGCGTATCGCTGGACCGAAAATCACGCTGCCAAAACTGAGTATTGTTCCACACTAAAAGGAAGCAACCACTTTTGAACTTCGTATTTAATTATCCAGCACACACATCTCTCAAAAAAAAGATTTGAATAGACAGGATTCCAAAGCTTTGAAACGAAGTCGTGACCGAGTGTTGCACGATGCAGCCAGCATGAGTGATTTTGGGATGTGGACCGCATTTCTATCCCCACTTAGACCAGACCAGGAGGGCGGCATTTGTCTGATCTAGTTCGCCAAGAGCCACTGAGGGGCCAAGGTGCCATAGGTCATGCGATCACAAGACAAACCCATAAAAAGTCCATTAAGCACTGTATGTTAAGAGCTGTGTTGTCATCTGCTTGATAGGTACAGCTAACAGAGCACACACTCGTCTCGGGCCTCCAGCAGACTTACACACACAGCCTGACATCATCTGCTGCTGTGCGCGTCATTCCTCGTGATTAGCGCAAATAAGCGTTGCATTTAGTCGGTGTGTTTCTACACATTTTATTGACAGATTTGGACTATGTGCATTTTGGTGCTTGTGATAGCATGGCGTTTTACACTACAGTCGCCAACATACATCTGGAAAAGGACGCATGCATTCAGTCGAAAAGTAAACTATCAAAATACGGGTGTTGTGTCTTACTGCTGACTTACTATTTGTAGCTTGTCCTTAATTCATATCGTGTCTGTTGCAACGAAGCAGCGTTTTTTCATTCACATTTTGCATTCGAAGTAAAAGGTAGCCTATTGGAAAATCTGTGAGGCTATAAAGCCTACTGGGTGTGTGCGATATTGCAAAAAATACATTTAAATATTGCGTTTTATATAACTGTTGACTAATAAAAACTATGCAGCCTTTGTCAACATACAATAAGCAACAAATATTGCATAGTTATTTGTATTAAGCTCGGTTTGTTTAGCCGTCATATAGATTTAACTTAGGCCTATTTTGTTTATGTATTTGACATGCAAGGGGGTCGAACAGTTATATTGGATATATTTCAGATTTAAATTGAAGTATTTTGTACATTTGTGTCAAGATGTATATAACTTGGAGCCAATGTGCGTATGATGGTTCGTATTTAGCCACGGTATTTAATAATACCATCTTGATTATAATGTTCTTTTTTTTGGCAATATTACGCATGAATATCTTTATTTTTTATATTGCAGTTTTCATTTGGATACGCGTCCAAGATTCTGGTATATTTTTTGTATGTGAAAGAGGGGGTGGAGTGTGTGTGTTGACGGCATATTTAAATGAATTTGAAATGCTTCTTTATCAACAACTCGTGATCCATTTGCAATTTACATCGATCTTCTTTTTCGTTTAACTAACTCATAAGTTCCTACCATCTGCTGCTATATGTTGAGTCAGACAGCCGCCCTCTAATGTGTGAACAACGTGGCTGTGATGATTCCTGTCCAGACAAAGCTCACTTTCTCTACAGACAAACTTAAAAAATAGGCAATTTTCCATTTAAATACAGTCATATTTAGAATCGCATACTATAACAAAGCATTTAAACATAAACCTCTATAGCAAGCTAAACATCATGATTTAGCCTCACATGCAGTCCACTGCTCAGTCTTGCCTACAAGCTATGAACATGGGCCATAAAGATGTACAGCCCCAAAAGGTGGGAAAACTCTATTACAATTAAAAAAGGTGCTCAAATGATGGTGGGTATAGATTGCTCTGCATTTGTGGTCCCATAGAAATGTAAAACAAAAATGAACTCTGAAGGTGAAATTGTTTTTAGTTTGACAGGTTCAGTCTAGAACCCACACAGCTCAATGTTTCAATGCCATGTAAATCTGAACTGCAAACAATTTTTTAATTCTTGCACTAAAAATTCATGCTGGATATGTGTGTCTACTTCATGGACCAATGAAAGACAGTGTTTAGCTCTGCGTCCTTCGTAGGAAAAAAAAGAGCCATGTAGGCTTTTTAAATGTGTAGACGTTGAAGAGCGGGTTATTCTTCATTTAAGATATTTTTACCTAGTTTATTTATAAAACAAATCATCATAGGCTTTAATTGTGACCATTTAGTGCCAATATATGTGTGCCTTATACATTTTATTTTTGTTATGACAACCGTCTGATGGCATTAAAGAAAAGGAACCAGTTGATCTGTCTTAGAAAGGAGCTCACAGTCTGTAGCTGAAACCTCTAAAGTCTTTAGCGTGTTTTCTCTTTGGGCTTCCTGGCCTCAAGTGTTTTGGCCAGACTGCAACTTTCAACTTGACCTTGGCCTCCAGCCCCGTCTAACCCGTACGAGGAGAGTGCTGCCAAATGTGGCATGCTTTTTGTATTTTAGTGGACACACTTCTGGAATATACATTAACACGTGGCCATGCCAAATGCGAGGATTGTTTGATTTATTAATAGTGTTATGATATTCCCTTTTTAAATACATCCAGAAAAAATGTGCATGCGTTATCATTGTTTCAAAGCCAGATCATTTAGGAACATGCATTTTATAAAAGTCTGCACCTTTTGACAGAAGGTACTCTAACCTTTCTATAAAACGAAATAATGTGAAATCCTCTCATCCGGAATAGTGTTTTCTTTACACCAGAGTAAGGCGTAATGCAACCAAAATGGCATGCGTAATTACGCGTGAATTCAATAAGAAGATGTGCTTATTTTGATACGTTTTTTTGACGCCATGTATCACTCAAATCATCCAATAAGCGCATTGTGATGGCACTACACGGCAGACAACTTAGTATTTACATCAGAGTTACATTCAGTTTCAAATTCCAATATAATGATATTCGGGGAGAAAATACCCTAAGGGCTTTTTTGTTGCATTAACTGATGTACATTACTTCTTTACAAATCTACAACTCGATCTGCATTATCTGATGTCAAGACGTTTATCATCTCCTTTGCATATCACGTGTTTGGCCCTGGCCAATAACCTTGCGATCTTTATGTACTCAGGCGTGTTGGTATCGTTACTCTGCCTTAGTCCCTGTCTCTGCTCAGTCGAGGGGATTTTGAAAAAGAGTTGGTCGTCTCGATGTAGGGCATGCTATGACCGCTTCATTACTCCTCCATTCGCACTGGATTGACCCTGTGATGTTTCTCTACGACAACGGCTTGGATGAGAGAAGCAAGAATATGGAGGGATTTACTGGGGGCAATTTTGCTGCAAACCAGTGCAGGAATTTGTTAGCGCATCCAACCTCGCTGGCTCCGAGCACCACTTACGCTGCGAGTGAGGTGCCAGTCTCTGGCATGGGGGAGCCTGGCAAACAATGCAGCCCCTGTTCTGCCACTCAGAGCTCGCCCAATGCATCTTTGCCTTATGGATATTTTGGCAGCAGTTATTACCCATGTAGGATGTCACACGGCGGCGTGAAGCCTTGCGCGCAGCCCTCTGGTTATGGCGATAAATACATGGACTCGGCTGTCTCTGGTGAGGATTTCTCCAGCAGGGCAAAAGAATTTGCGTTTTACCAGGGCTATTCCTCGGGTCCTTACCAGCCCAGCTACTTGGACGTCCCTGTCGTACCAGCGCTGAGTGCTCCATCTGAGCCAAGACATGAGTCTCTGCTGCCCATGGAGCCTTACCAGCCCTGGGCCATCACCAATGGTTGGAGTGGTCAGGTTTACTGCAGCAAGGAGCAGCCACAGTCAAATGCTCTTTGGAAATCTTCATTACAAGGTATTTTTTACTGTTTTGCTACCACAGAAATGGGTCATTTCCATGGGGATGTGCAGTTAAACTTGCTAGAAAAAGGTGTGCGTGTTTGTCTTGCATATATCTGTGTTATTCCACTGCTTATATGTATTAAAGCACCTGACTGTAGAAAAATAAAAGAAGAACAAAATATTTCGTTTACTTTATGATACAGAGAAGCTGATTAAAATTTGACACATTAAAATGTGACACATCATTTCCCCTCTCCACAGACAACATATCTGGTGGAGACAGCTCTGGCCGCCGTGGGAGAAAGAAGCGTGTGCCTTACACCAAGGTGCAGCTTAAAGAACTGGAAAGGGAGTACGCCGCCAATAAATTCATCACCAAGGACAAAAGGAGGAGGATATCCGCGCAGACAAACCTGACAGAGAGACAAGTGACAATCTGGTTTCAGAACAGGCGCGTAAAGGAGAAGAAGGTCGTCGTTAAATTCAAGAGCTCCAGTTAGCTCAGGAGATATAGGAGGTGAAGAAAAAAAACGTTGCTATAATTTATTACATTATGAACGGTTTCTTTGTGGCCATATAGCGGCTCTGTTTTGACCTACACATTTCCTTTCTCACATTTTAATTGGAACCAGTCGATGCGGCCTGTTGACAGAAGATCGGAAATAGTTTGCAACATGTTGGACAGGGCGACTCTGCGAGGGATGTATGATGTCCTGAAAATATTGACCAAACAAAATGACATTTGCCCTTAAAGGCTTGAGACACCCCAAGTATGCCCTTTTAATTCTACTATATCCAATCCAGAAATGTAAACTGTAAACAATTACGGTATTCGTCTTTAGAGGAATACATGATTGACAATTCGTCTTATGCGGTGGTAAATAGGTGAACCTCAACTTCAGTCTGTGATCATCACAAAGAAAACATGCAAAGTACATAGTAGTAACATAAAAAGAAAAACAAATATTTTCAATATTCATTTGCAATAAAGAAATCAAATATGCAATGATAGCCTACAACACTTATGTTTGTGCCTATAGGCCTACATGAACAATTTGTTTTTGTTTCATAGTTTGGAAGAAAAAACTGTTTACATACATCCCTGCCTTTTGCATTTTAAATAAACCTCTATCTGATTACGCGTTATCACTCGTAAAACAAGCCTGAGCATTTCAATAGTTTGACCACACGGTTTTCTAATTTCTGAACACAGGATTGTATTCAATGTCCTGCATGTCAGTCAAGAAAAGTAGGCTTGTAATTGCCTTAAGCATATTTAAACATGTAAATACTATTTGACTGCAACTATCTATTCTCCCTTTTTTGACTGCAATAGCCAGAGTTTTTTGAAAATAAATATTTGAGACGCAATGTGATCTTGTCTTTTTCATTCATATTTTTTGTCCAATTTGATCATGGATGCTTGATGGATCAAGCTTGGCCACATACATTATTTAATGGTTACATTTAGTATGGCTATAGTTTATTCCTTAAAGTGGTGTGTGAGGCCTACAGGCCTGCAGGGTCTCAGTCTCTGTGGGCTTCATCAATTTTCAGTTTATGCCGCCATCTAGGGGCGAAGCTCTGTCAGCACAGCGTCTGCACATTCACCCTGCTATACATCAGGCATATCTGCCTCTGCTCTCTCAGAAGTCATTGTGTGTTTATATGTTTAGAAAAGTGATCTTATTTGTACTTATCTACCATATTATTAATACAAGGAGTCTATTTAAATGTGTATCTTTAAATGCATAAAGTAAAAACATTATTTCTTAGATATTTATATTATAGAAATATTTGAAGACCGCAGAAATTAGAGGGATTTAAAGTAATGCCATATCTGACTAAATGTAATAGATTGAACCTTTTGAAGCATGGCAAAGTGTAGAGCTCCTGATAATGATAATAACACGTAAAAACAATAACATATGATTTGTTTTATTTTATACACAGCTATCTTAATATTTGTTCAAAAACGAAAACGAAAAAATATCTTCTAATCTAATATTTTCCATTAATCATGCCTTTCGGTCGTGCAAAAGTAAGGTCTGTTCGTTAATTGTTGAGTGCACTTCAACATTTCGTAATTAAAATGCCTGTCTTATCCCCAATCAGAACATCTCAATAATACAGGACTGTATTATTTGGATATAATTCCGTCCTGTTTTATTTAGACATATGTTCCTGAGCAGGTTTATTTTTGTACATTCATCAAGTCCTCGTGATCTGTTGTTCAGGAAGAAATGTGTTTTCAAGACATCTGATTCGAAACAAAAACTGGAAATATTCTTAAATGCTGGATTTTAACATTAGAGTCTGTAAGTGAATCGGAGCTAGTGGAGAGGCCTGTTCACCCGCCGTCCAAACCACCCTTTGTCACGCACAACTCGTTTCTTTCGATGCTCGATTGCTATGTTTTGGATATATTGTCTAATGGTGTCAACATACATGTGTTGACATATTTCACGTGATCTTCACTATCAAATAGTCCATCGATAAACAGTTTCTAACTGATATTGCAGGCAATGTCTTGATCACAGGCAGGAGCTAATGGAATTGTAAATAGATGCCTTTCTAATTCAGTTATTAGCTAGATTACATGTTTCAATGAATAATTTGGATTTCTGCGGCCACTGACTGAATGTTGAGGAAAATGTTAAATATCGCTCCACCTGGTTGAGATGGAGTCTTAATGGGGGTCCCCTCAGTTGTTCTGTGTAATTGCTCCCCCTACAGCCAAACAGGTTACTGCATCTCACTCAAAAAAATCCCGTATGTAGGCCTGAAGCATTAATCTGCAACAGCAATAAGCAAATACCAATATAACCAATATAAACTAATTAAGTTGTTTAAAAAAGGTTCCATTTAACAGCAAGGGAATTGAAGCGTAAAAGGTATAAGAAAAACGCTTCACTTATTTAGAGGGGCCTGCTGAACTTTGGGTGGGGGAGCTGTTGAGTGTAAACAATGACCTTCAGACAGAAATCCACATCTTGATTTTGTATTTCACGATGTACACAATGAAAATAATTGAGCAAACCAAGCATCTTTCCCAAATAAATTAAAACATTAATGGGACGGAGTTGGATATTTGTATTTATTTGAACGCGTTTCTTCACATCAGTCATCATACAATTGCAGCTGTAAAACCTTTTGTCAGTATTGACAGCTAAAAAAAATACATTTATCAACATAAGAAAATAGCTGGACAATGATAACAAGAGTCATTCATAAATGGCAAGTCATGAAATGTAATAGATGTGTTTGCTTTGAGCAGTTTTTAAACCTGCTGCCTTTGCTCTCTCAGCACATCCGCTTGCAGGCAGATATTCTTGGATGAATGCGGTGTTTTATTTGTGAATCGAGAAAGTTGTTTATGCTTTTTAAGTGGTCGTGTTTTATAGCAGCCTTGTAAACCCGCAACAGTCCAGTACTTCCGGAGAAGCCCCCCCCCCTTTAACTGCTCCCAGACTCCATATTTTTTCTTTACTCTCTTTAGTTTTCTCAAAAAGATTTGATTCGTGCAATAACTTCTATAACTCAATGAGATGTCGTGTGCCCTTTTCTTCGGTTGTGCTATAATTGACTTTAAACAATATGATTGCCTTGTTTGTTGCCTTTAAAATCATTACGGCTGTGACAAACAGTCCATTATAAAGTAACCTAATCTGGGATCATTTTCGTTTCAACTCCAGAAGCCTTATTTTTCTCCCCCAAAACACGGTATTTGTCACTTTTAAAGAAACATGTTGTCTGTAGAGTTATTTTGTATTATGAAAAACTTTGCAGCCATTTCACTGAACAAGCTATGGATGTTAATACATCACTTTTCAGTATACACCCTCTCTAAAAAACATTTTCAAATCCTCGTGAATCATTTATAGTGAAGGAACTTTATTTGTAATCTTAAATTTGTATAATCCACGATACAAATGTTAACCAACTAGTTTAAATGACTAGTTATGTTTCTTTTGTTTACACCAGTAATGCTTACAATAATTCAACTAAATGGCAAATGTTGTGTTTTCATCGACTGCTCAGCTTTTTAAATTATATGAATATACCTGTAGAGATTGGGTTTTTAAACTGTTGATTTTAGCAAGCACATTTCACCTAAATATTATAAAATGGCCCCTTGTGAAATGGACTCAGGAACGAGAAAAGGCACACATAGATTTTCAGGCAGTTAAATTAAACCGCAGTCCTCAAAGTGTCGAAGGAAAATTCAGGGAACCCAGGAAAACATGTTTTTATTTTTCAAATCACTTTTAGCTCTCTTTTAAAAGCCACATCATCAATCAGTGACTGCTCGATCGGGATTTATTTGTATACCTTCTGCTTTCTGCTGTACTGAAACAAATATCATATATTTATTATTCTGAGGTCTGGTGCAGTAAGGCCGAATGTTTTTTTCCATACTTAAACTTAACCATACTAGGCTAAAAAGAAACGATCAAACAACCTTGACTTTCGTGTGTCTAAGCAATGAAAATGACATCAACACAATTAATTAACCTCTTTTTGTTCAACGTATTAAGCCATAATTTAATTACAATTGATATAAGATGGATTCATCATTGTGTGCGCTACTTATCCAAAGTGGATCTACAAATAAGGAAATGTATATTACTTGTTTTTCTTATGACAACCGGCTGGAGGTCAAGGTTTAGCAGCTTTTGTTTACATTCTTCCAACACGCTTGCTAGCTACTCGATACTAATGAAAACGTCTCAATTATATTACTTGATGAATGCGCCCAATGGCTCGGGTTTAATCGTGTAACCGAATATTTGTTTGTGGTTGAATCTGTTTGAAAACTGTGCTGTAAAACGTGGAAGAGTGAATGTGACAAACTTGGCGATGCAGCCTTGGTCTGACGCTTCGCTCGAGACGAGAGGCTGGGTAATTCATAAAAGAAAGAACATATAATTGTCAAGTCTATCATGTAAAACTACTTTAATCTTCACATGAATAACTGTTTCACAAAGTAACAACTCACCGTTGAAGTCAAACCACCTGGGCAGAATGAAATATTGCATTCTCCTAATGCGTCCCTGCACATGACACACATGCACAGGCTTTGATGTATAAAAAGTGATTTTGAACTTAATTTAAAAAGTGGCCGCATAACAGGATTAAAGATACAGTATGTGACACGTGTGTCCACTTACTCAGCAGTGATGACAAATGAAAATGGATGGCAGTGTGGGAAGTAGCCCGTGTCTAAAGGTTTATGTTGGGCGTTGCAAAGAAAGAAAAGGCCATGCAAAGACTGGAGCCCCTTTGGCAAATGCATTTTATTATTCGTAGCCTATAAACAACATAATGTATTTACATTAAGCTAAACGCATTAGCCTCACATGAACTTCGAGCAGACTGCTTCAGGCCCTTTGTATCTACTTTAACGCGTAAGAACTGTAACAATCAGCATGCAATTAAAGTACATTTGGACACAGTGAAGTCTGCAACTGAGTCGAGCTTGCATGTTTCACTGATCCCAAAAATGCTGGCCCAAACAAGCCCATAGCAACCACAAGAGATAACCAAGCCTGTCTTTACAGGCCTTTGTCTTTTTGTCGCCGGGTGCCAAACTGGAAGGATGCCTGACAAAAGTGCAGCATGACTCGCATTGCTCCGCCACTGCAGTGGACTAGATGTGTCTATTTATAGCCAGGGGAGCGATATTAAATTCACCCCGAGAGACAAAGAATTCATAACCTACCTGCCAATCTGCTGGAAATAGATGTAATTTATGTTCCAATACAATTGACTCATGTGCTCTTGTTTCTTAAAAAAAGACCTCAAGCTCAGAACAAGTTCTCTATTTTAGCCTATTAAATGTTATTTGTGCCACAAGGATTGAGCCTCATAGCAAAGTCTAAATCGTGTCTTTAAAAGGCGTGAGGCGTCAGAGGTTAAGGTTAGGGTTAAGATGAGGTTAGAATTTAAAACGAAAGAAAATGGAAGGTTTAGCATATTGGCGTGAAATTGGATCTAATTGCATGTTTTGTTTTTCCCTTGTAATGTAGCGATTTGACAATAAAAGTCCACGAGCAAATCATAGGATTTACGCTAAATAAAACCCATGTTTAAAATGTGTTCAAAACAGCCTAAATTGTGTCTGAGTAAAGGTTATTGGCAGTATTTTTCCTTTCCCATACGGCCGAATGTCTACTTTATAAACTCATTGACTCATATAGCCTACACATTGAGGCGTAGGCTATCTGTCATTTTGTGCCAGTGGTCACATGGCTTTGGCCCTCAGGAATGGATAGAGATGGATCCCCACGTCAGCTTGTACGTCTAAGGATTTCTGCTCCACCAGTCTGCCTCAAAGTGACTGGAGCGCAGCGCCGTGGAGGAACTATGCGAGGATTATTATAGGACGTTTCCAACAGCAGAATATGGATTTTGATGACCGGATCTCTAGCTCCAATATGTATTTACCGAGCTGCACTTACTACGTCTCCGGAGCAGACTTTACGGGTCTCCCTCATTATTTAACCCAAAGCCAGTCCTCTTGCCCTAATATATACCCATATCAGTCCTCAGCACTGCCACAGGTCCCGTCCGTCAGAGATGTGGCTTTCAGAGACTATGGGCTTGATACTTCCAGTAAATGGCACCACAGCAGGGGGAGCCTGTCACACTGCTACCCGGAGGACATTGTGCACAGGGACGGCTGGACGAGCTCGACCTCCAGGGGGGGTGAGATCCTGGTGAAAGGCAGCTCCAGCGCCAGCCACTCCAGCTCCTCCAACCCGACGCACGGCTTCTATGGCAGCGTTGGCAGGAACGGCGTTCTGCCACAGGCTTTTGACCAGTTCTTCGACACTGCCTATGCGAGCGCAGAGAGCAGCACAACGCCCACAGCACATGCAGCAGACACGGACAGATACGCCGCAAAAACAAGCCCCGCTCCGGATCACCCTGACTCGGACTCCGGGGAGAGCTGCAGCCCCAAGTCGTCCTCCGGCCACAGCGATGAGAGACAGAGCAAAGGCAGCAGTGAGTACGCAGCTGAACGCAACAAGGAGAAAAATCTAACGCGTTGCTCTTAAAGCTTTTTATATGCTCTTTTATAAGCACGTAAGGTTTATGGAGGGCCTGTAGATTTCCCCTATAACAAAACTATGTTATAAACGACAAGATCACGTGCTTGGGATTGAAATTGGTCGTGAAGACTTTGGCGTTAAGCTTGTCTTCCAAGATTTCCAACAAGATCTCCACTTTTTTTGTGCGCCAGTAAACTTCATTTATATGTAGTATTTATAAAACATAACTCAAATAACAATCTAACTTTTTTAGACACATTCAATCCCCCACATTTGTTTCCATAATGTATTTATTTTAACGTGAATATTTGGGGATTTCTTATTTTATTTATTCTGTGTTGACTGATGCTGAAGCATTTGAATGTGACTTTGTAGCAGATTTAGGCTTAAACCCTGCTCCTTATTCAAATGTAAATATTTACAAATTCACAGGATTAATGGGGATTTATTACAACAACTGCTTTTCGTGGAACTTGCTCTCACTAACACTAAAACAACAGCACTTTACGCACAGTGAAATCACAAACGGACAATACAAGCATATCAGATACACGATACTCATGACTGTTTCGTTTAGGCCTACGACCTCTCAGAAAGCAGCCGGTATGGTTTTACAGATTTCAATACATTTTTCACAACTTCCGACATGCCTAACATGTCCCACTATCAAGCCCAGTCTTTGTTTACAAATCTCGGTCCTGTATGCCTGAGAGGAGAAACACTTGACCTCCAAAGCTCTTGTAGACCACCACTGCTGACTCCAAGCAGGAAATAGATTTGTGATTGCATGTTGTTGTAATGTGTCTATTCAATCTCATGTGGTGACCTTTTGCCTTTCTATTTGTTTTTCTTTCAGGTGGTCAGAGGACACGCAAGAAGAGGTGTCCATATTCAAAGTATCAGATCAGGGAACTGGAGAGGGAATTCTTTTTCAGCGTTTACATCAACAAAGAGAAGCGCATGCAGCTCTCACGGATGCTCAATCTGACAGATCGCCAGGTCAAAATCTGGTTTCAGAACAGGAGGATGAAGGAGAAGAAACTCAACAGAGACCGTTTACAGTACTACACCACAAACCCCCTGCTATAAACACTGAACAAAGACTGTCACTGACATGTACTCCTCAACCATACACATTTTACAGGATGGCGAGTTTTGAATGTGCCAGACTTACTAAAGAATTTCACTATTTATACACTATTTTGTCATTAAACACCGTTGGCTCTATTATTATTATTATTATTATTATTATTATTATTAATAATATTAATATTTATTATTATTATTATTATTATTATTATTATTATTATTATTATAATCCTTTAATTCGGTTGGCCCGACCAATCAACCATTTTTTAGTAATGTGGTAGTGTGTGTGGTTTGCTTGAACGGATCATTTCTTTGTATCATTTAATGATATTACTCTGCTGCAACTTAAGAAGGAAAAATCATGATTTTTTTCTCCCCTAAATTGTTATACATTTCAATTGTTTTTCCAGATTTACGCACAACTTTTACAGACAGAAATGTTCTAAAATATTGTTCCTGTTTTCTTCTTTCTATTATGATTTTAAATGTATTGTGGAAATAGAACTCCGGTGATTACAAAGCTATTGTGTATTTTCTGGATTTACTAGACTTTACCTAACATTGGTTATTGGTTATTGGTCATTGTTTCATAGTTAGGGAGTAATTGGAGTTATAATCTGATACCAATTAATTCAATTTAAGTATTATATTTGACAAAATTAAACATCTGCGCTTGACCCTCAACTGAGACGCTTTGTTGAGCTCTTGGCCATAAAGTTGGATTAATCCGGAATTTCATCCAAAAGTTAAACTGATGATAAAAAACCATAACCCTAAAATGAAACATAATCTAATTTTTAGTTTTATATGCCAGCACGTGGATCGTATCAGCTGCATGATATAGGTCTGATGCTTTTTATTCCCTCATGGCTTGAAATGGGATCCGCTGCAGTTATTGTTTGATATCCATTACAAAGGGTTAATTCATTTCGTGAGATTAGAAAAGGCTGCTTTCTGACCTAACATGCCTGTTGGGTTTACTGAGACAATCTTGACACTTGTTTGAATGCATAGGCTATAAATGCAATGCATCCAACAAAAAAATATGAATTGATTTGTGTGCATACACGCTCTCATCATAGTCGGTTGTTGCTGAATGACTTTATTCATTTAATTCCCTGAGTCAGCATGGGCCACCACGCATTGACATTGGGGCATCTAAAGGGGGGTGGACGAACACCAGATGAATATAATAATCAGGTCAATCTGAATGGTCATTAATTATTCATTGTGGTGGTTTGATCCAAATAATTCACCAGCCGCATTCCAAATATGTATTTATGCCATCAGGATTTATGTTAAACTGTAAAGGAAGGTCAAAGAAGCTCACATAAACAGATGGGTAAAAGTTGTCTTGAGGCATTGTATCCGCCAGGCCCCTGGAAACAACTTAAATGGCCTGCAATAAGCTAATAAGGGTCCCGATGCCTTCTTATACCGTGCATCCTGTGAGGCTCATAGGAATTCCGCTTTGATTGCTGCACATCCTCCCAGTTGCTCCAGTAACTTGGCCATAAAACGCGGATTCGTCTGGAGCATTTGGAGTGTAGTGCAATAAAGCGTCTGAGACCAAGGTTATTAACTGTGACTAAGGGGCTGAAAAATAACGGCTGAAAGCATTGAAAGCTTGTGATCACGGACCTTTCCGGCGTCATTTGTTTCAGCATCTTACCGTGGTAGGAATATTCTGCCTGTGTGTTGTGTTGCAGTGTAGGACCAGTTGTCTTCGTCCACTGGGTGGCGCTCCTCAGATCAATGTCATTGCCGTGAATTGAGATATAAAAGAAGTTTGACTCGCCGCTCAGCTGCTTTAAAATACATCACCACCTCACGATATCATTTTTAAGGTAAGTACAGAAATATTATCATGTTCGTGTTATGACTACGGAGGTTTTCCTAATGTGATTCAATGAGGTGGCTCTGCTTTTCTTGTTTGTCCTACCTCAACTTTATCTATAAACTCAATATGTAGTAAATGTTATGATGTCATGAAAGAGTTTCTGTCCACATTTCCTCAAGACAATAATGCATTTGTTTGTTTTTTGAGCATTAGATCCAGGGCTATTTATCAGGTTGCATGTTTGAAGTAATAGACAACTAATTCGCCCTCAGAAATAAGATCACTAGGGCCTGTGTTCCAAGTATTCTGTGGCTCACTAAATTGTATAATCCCCTTACAGTTTCAAACTAAATTATACTTTATTTTCTCAATGATAAATTGGATTAATGTTGTTTTGTTGTCATGTAAACAAACTATTTTAAACCTGTGAAATGTAGAACCATACATGTCATTGCGCACGCTGGTGAGACCAAAATATAGATATTTTCATTATTTATTTTTTACGTTTCTTAAACTAAATGAATTGAATTAATACAAATACAAATGTTATGTTAATATAATACAAGAGCAGCGCAAACTGATACTGATCCATGAGGGTTTATGATTATTATCCTCCATTGCAACCCGACATGCTGCAGGTTTCACGCCATATAAAACGGCTATACATAAACTCTGATATCTAGACTTTATGGCTCCAGGCTTATAGGAAAATGGAGGTACGATGTTGTATTTCCCCCACATTTGGAGACATCTTTACGCGGATTTAAATCTGTAGGCCTGTGTTGTAAACTCCTAAACCTTTTGAAGGAAGCATGGGTTTATTTTATTTTTTATTTTATTAAAGTTGTTAGCATTCCAGGCTGACTATTTGTGTTTATGCCTAAACATTTTTTTCTTAATATAATGAAGACCAACTTTGTATCTATTTGTTACTCGTACAAAGTAATCCATGTAAGATTTGTTTATTTCAAGGACTTGCAATGTCTACTATTTAATATTAGGCCCAATTACATTCAAATGTCGTTATATTATTCTCATATGTAGGCCTGTTGTGTCAAACATTTCATTAAACAAAGGAAACAAACTATAAAGAGATGAACAAAGATATTTATTTGTATAAAAAAAACCGAATTCAACACGAGTTAAAAAATATGTTTCGAGCTTTTCATTCATGTTTAAAATGTAGGCCTTTTGGCAGGTGTTTTTAAACCTACATTTAATTTAGAAAATGGTGATTCTGTGTATGCCTCGCAGCGTTCGTGCGTTTCTCAATAAACAGTCCCAGTGGAAAAAGGGGCAACAGATGAACTTGTTCTAATGTTATGCATGTAGTATGATATACACGTCTTGAAGTCTTGCCAATATTGTGTGGCAGGAGTCGCAGGACTATCAAGAAAAAGCTATCTCCAGGGCATTGTTTAGCCAAGGCGATCCCTTCATTGTGCCTCCATGTCACCACATGCTCGACACAGCTTTCTCAGTTTAAGGTGTCTGGACGCAATCATGACATTTGCACTCACAATTCACACCACAATGATGAGTTTGTTTCCTCTGGTTTGGCCAGCAACGTGGCGAGATAAAACTGTGTGAACTGCTTTTAGATAGTCCATAAGGAATTTTAAGTCCAAACAATCCAATAATATTCATCGGAGTAGCACAAGAAGGGTTAAGTGTCCCTGGACCAAAGGGTCACACAGGACTTTTGGATCTTTGATGCACCCTGCGCTTCTCAGAGGCACCTCTAGAACCCTTCATTTTTACAGTGCTGTAAAACTGGCCATAAAGCTATGCATTGTACATAATTGTTAGGAACAGCTTTAAACAACTGAGTTGTCAAACAGGGAGTTGTTGTTAAGTTCACACATGCAGCTCTGGGCTCACCGAAAGTGAGATTCAAGGGAGATTTAAAGATTTTACCTAAAACCCTCTGATGCACCACTTTCCCTCCACATTTTCTTTCTTACGTAGCCTAAAACAAAAATATACGACACAGTGGAGCTGCCTGGCCGGACTGGGAGGAGTCTGTAGTCGCCTGGTGTTTTAATTGGCTGCAGGCTACAGTGAGAAGCGTGAGTATTAGTAATTATTCAGCAATGTTTTGAACAAGAAATGTCAGCCAGAAAGGGCTATCTTCATCCTCCGTCAAATTATACCACAACGATGACATGTCCCAACAACCAAGCTGGAAATTCGTTTTTCGTGGACTCTTTAATTAACGTGAGAACCGACAGCGGTTCATATTACCAAAGTAACGGGGTCTATTTGCCACCGGCGTCGGAATATTCATATGGACTCTCCGGAGGCTCGTGTTTCCCGGGAATCGGTAAGCGCAACGAGCCAAGCACCCAAAGCGTGATCCCGTCTTCTGCCCCGTATGTTCAGGGAATGGAAACGTGGTTGGAAACGTCTAGATCCTGCCGGGTGGATCAGCCCAGCAGCCAGCATATGCCACAGTGTTCATTCTCACCGAATATAAAAGAAGAGAGCGCTTATTGCCTCTATGAGTCTGACAAATGTCCAAAAGGAGCCACAGTAGATGACTACTCAACCGCATCATGCCCGGTTACCGGCAGCACTTTGCCAGTCCCCGGCTACTTCCGCCTGTCTCAGACATATGCGTCCTCTAGGCTTTACCATGATGTCCAGCCAAACATGAATCACTTTACTCTGCAGCGTCCTGTCCGCCTGGACAGCCAGCCCTCCCGACCCCAGGCTGCCTCTGCTGAGCCAGAGCGGAGGGAGAGCCACGAGGAGGCGCCTGTCCCCGCGCCCTGCGCCCCGGCCAGAGACGAGGACAGCCGCCTCTCCTCGGATATCTCCTCCTCCCCTGGGCCCGAGGAGACGTGCAGTACTGAGTGTCCGGAAAAGCCAGTAAAAGGTGAAGAGTTGTGATACAATGTAGACATATGTTGCAAAAAATGCACACGCCAAGTGGGCTTATAAATAGGCTTCCATTGTTTTTTTAACCAATGATTTCTGACCTCGGAGGAATGCATGAGCCTGAGTACTGATAGTCTGTTCGTGTATTAACATGTAGGTCAATGCCTGCCATTCACAAGTGTGCTTAACGGGTTTATCGGGTATGAGACGAAATTGAACGTGACTTAACAAATCAGAGCCGCGGAGCAGATCCATTGTGCTTTATTAACTGTTTTTAGATCACAAACAGCCGGTGCAGTTTATTACTGTGCTATTCAAACAGCCACCAAAGAAATGTAGATTATTAAAAATAGCATTAATTGTTATTGTGTTTTTAAATATCGTCAGGGTTTCATTATCATTGCTAAGGACAAACCAGTCTAGACCATTTGTCCTGTGCAGGACATAGTTGTCAGTTGTGCCCTCATCAAAGGCAAGCCCTTCTATAATTTCAGCAGTCTGTGCAGGATATGTTTTATGTCTTAATAAAGAGCAGTACAGGCTGCTTAACGGGGCAGGTAGTTTCTGGTAAAAATGCTGAATTGCAGCTGTATAGATATCTCAGAGATGTGGCTCTGCGTAAAATGGTTGTACAAATTAGAGCTAACAGAAACCAGTCATTACGCAGACATGTATAGGTGTCATTTTAACAGAAGAAAATGATATTCCAAATGTCCTGTTGTAGTTAAAACTATTTTATAACTTTGACTTCTTTGTTTTGTATTTTATTGGTCCATCATTTCTACAGAGCTATAAGGTTTTTTTTCTACGACGTGAGATATACACCTGTTGCCTAATGCCATGTTTCATTTTAATTGTAGGAGATGGAAAAATGGAACCCACGGCTAATTGGCTCACAGCTAAGAGTGGCCGAAAGAAGCGCTGCCCCTACACCAAGCACCAGACTCTGGAGCTGGAGAAGGAGTTTCTCTTCAACATGTACTTGACAAGAGAGCGTCGTCTAGAGATCAGCCGCGGTGTGCACCTCTCTGACAGGCAAGTCAAAATCTGGTTCCAAAACAGGAGGATGAAACTGAAAAAAATGAGCCGGGAGAATAGGATCCGAGAGCTCTCAGGCAACTTCAGTTTCTCATGAGACTGTCTGCGTCTTTGGCGCCCTCCTCCATCCATGGCAAGGGCGCCTGCAGAGCCCCCCCTTCCCAACCCTACTGTGAGAATGTCCATGGAAACAAAGACCCTACTGCTAACTTATTGATTGTTGTTCTTTCTTGTTTTCACGTCTGTTTTTTTGTTGTCGTGGATATGTATTTATAAATGGCTACATTTGTAACGTTGATCCATTGTGTATAAAATATTCAGAATGTGACCACAATGTTTCAGAGTTTCAGGCGTGTACATAGTGTATAGTCAACCTGAGTGAACCATTGGAATTTGCATGCTGGACTAACCCTTGGGACACTTGTGTTACAGTTACATGTACCTTTATGTGCCAACTAAAGAGCCCAAGAGGTCTGATGAATATTTGCACATTTATTTCTGGTAAAATTAATAAAACCATCCCTGCAACTGCAGACTTCTTATTTCATTCATGAAGGGCATGCTAGGAGCTGCGCTTTGTTTAAATCTTAAAGTTGGCACAGGTAGAGTGCATGGTGCTAATGCCTTTGTGTTTTGGAAAGTGTCCGGTCTGTGTGCAGTAAATATCCTTACAGTAGAGGGTGATGTTTTTCATAGTTTAGGCCTTTAATTGAAGTCTGGCGTCTGTGAACATCGCATTGCCTTTTGTCCTTGACATCAAACTTCATTTTAAACTAAATACAACGAATGGAGGCACAGTGTTGTTGTAAAAATGTATTTCAGAATTGTTTTATCTTTTTATAAAGTGAGGCCTTGTTCCAAAAAAAAAGGTCAAACAATTACAAAGGTAAAATTCTTCATTTGAAGGTTTGGGCAGCGACGCATATGGACTGCCTTGGACTGAAGCAGGAAAATCCCTGTTTGTGAATTGCCGCACTCGTTAGATCACGATTAAAATCTTCTTTTCGCCTTTAAATATTTCCACAAAAAAAACCATTTAATCCTGCCATACTGAGAAACTACATAATTTCTTCAACACACATTATAAGAGATATTGCTGAAGAGAAGAGCGGGCTGTTGAGTGGTTTAGGTAGTCTCATGTTGTTGGGCTTTTATATTTCTCCCACAACACGAAACTGTCTTGATTACCACAGTAAAAACTCGTCGCATCATGAAAAGTGAGTCCCTTATAATTACTCGTCGATTTGTGTTAATCATTTTTCACAGACTGCTTCAAATCACAATATAATTTGAAAAAAAGTGCAATAAAGTGTTTTATTGTTGTGCGTAAAATGAACTTTTTCTATGCGTTTTATCTTGTGAGTTTTCATTATAAAGACAATTTCTCTTATCTCAAGGTATGTTACATTTAATCTTAGAGATACAACCTTTTTTTATCACCCTAGCAAAAGATTTTGAGCGTCTCTATGTGATCCAACAGGCGAAAGTAAAGATGCAAGCTGTGCAATGAAAGGATTATGGCTTGTCAGTGCAGGAGAGGCGGAAAGGACAGACAAGGCCTCGGTTATGATCATTGCAGTCTGCCAGTTGCCTCGCCGTAGGAAATGCCGGATGCGTCTGCTAGCTCCAGAGAAAGGACACAAAGGCTTAGCTTTATTGGTGATATTTAGCTTAGACAGCCAGGTTGTAACCCAAAGAAAAACAACTCAATTGCCCGTGATAAAAATGACTGTTATATAGCACCCAAATAACCCATACTACTTTCCGTTTTAGATTGCCTTTAAAGTAGACCCATAATCCTGCAGACCCAGCGATGCGCTTCTCGGAAGCTGTCTCTTAATGCTTTTTGATATTCTAAACTCAAATTATGTTTTAAACACATTTCTGCTTGTTTTATTTAATTAAAAAAGTATTGAAATGTGTTATACAAAAACCACTAACAAGAACTAGTAACGTCTACCAAAGTGAGAGATTTAAAGATGGCGGTCAATAAACTAATATCAATTCCATATAATAAATAATCCCATAAGGCACATTTTGAAATGGAGGTTGTTTTGTGATTTCGCAAATGGAGGCTTTTAAGTCCCGTCCCCCGTCCCCCCCCCCTCTCATTTATATCTCAACTATGTTCGATTACACCACCATACGATCTCTTGGCAGAAATCATAACGTTTATTGCTTATAAAACGAAATATTTGCCAATAAAGAAGCGCGGACTTGCTATTAAAATATGGTGGGGAAAATGGTGGCCATTTAGTTGAGCAGCAGGCTGATTTATTATTTATTGTTCTGTCCCACGGTCACGTGTCTGGGGCGCCCTATCCAGTCTTGGGCAAGGTTCAACTTACCGGACGCATTGAGCCCCTAGCTGGTGCAGGAAAGCAGCTCTTTATGTGCAATGAATCTGAATGATCTGAACATTGCAAGCCTGTAAACGCGGTTTATATATATATTTTGGGCTTTTGCATTTCTGCGATGTCGACGTTGGGAACGAGCTATTACATTGAGGCTCCTGTTCTTCCCGAGCAGGACGATATGGCACCGAGGTACTCGTCAGCTGCAGGGGTGGAGCAGGCGATGCTCACCGAATATGGCGGACAGGAATCTTGCACTTTGCAGGCGAAATCTTCTATTTTTGGTGGATCTTGGAGTCCCATCTCGACCCACCCTCCGAACACGGCCACTCCGACCTATATACACCACCACTACACCAACGGGGACAGCGATGGTATGTTTACGCGCTCCTGGGCGTTGGATCCGGTCTCTGCGTCCCTGTGTTTGACGGGATTACCGTCGACGGCCATGCATTATGAGATCAAACCCGAGCCTCGGATTGGAAGTGCTGAATGTACAACTTTGGAGACGCACACACCTCTTTTGTCTGACATTGAAAACGGAGCATCCCTTGTGGAGATTCCCTGCCAAACCACATCCACGTCTAAAGCCAATGAAAGGAGCCCGTCAGCAGAGGACGATCTCAAGAGGGAGATAGAAGCAAGTAAGCAATGCAGTTTCTATTCTATTCTCCTTACTCTATGAGCTCATTTAGGTGAATGAAAGTGGCGTTAGCTTGGAAATTGGGAGATTTTTTTTTGGGACGTCATTTATAAACATGGATATATTTGATAGTGTTTCAAAGAGATGTAATGGTTTAATGGAATGACATGGTCTTTTGTGAAATTAAATAAGACTATTCTCCAATGGGATGGTCACCCCTCAATGCATCATCCTTCATAGGAATAAATAGTGTCATGTGATGTTGAATAACCAAAGATTGTTCCTATTTCAATAATCTTGTCGGGCGTAGCATGTATTTATCAAACTATTAATGCAGGAGCAGTCCTGTTTTTGAGTATTCTGAGAGTAACTCTCCTGTCTCTCGGTTTTGACCCCCCTGTTTCCAGATAACCCATCGTCCAACTGGCTTCATGCAAAGCCCACCAGAAAAAAGCGTTGTCCATATACAAAGTACCAAATCCTCGAACTGGAAAAGGAGTTTCTGTTTAACATGTACCTCCCCCGGGATCGTAGATACGAAATAGCGAGAGCCCTGAGTTTGACCGAGAGACAGGTGAAAATCTGGTTTCAGAACCGCAGGATGAAGATGAAGAAAGACAACAAAGACCGGCAGAGAGACAGTTAACTTTGGACTGATGCTGGATTAGAGAGGAGAGGAGGGGGGAGAGGGGGAGTCTGTCTTTAATATTCCTGACCTGTTACACATGTTGTTGTAAAGTGTGTGTAGTTAAACAATGCTGGATGTTATTGTTTACTATGGTGTCCAGTGTTTCATGTTTGTGAGAGGACAAAGTGTCTCGTCAGAGTTTAGATGTGTTGTATTTGACGCACAGAAATAGTGAGTAGGTCGTTTGTTATTTGCATGAAATGATCCTCGACTACCTGAATGTATTTCAGCTACCTATTTGCATTGTTTAAGTTATTGTTTTTGCAATCTATATGTTTTATATCCGTCTGTTTTGTTCCATTTGTGCACACTTCAAATACCTCATCCGTTCATTGTTTCATGTAAAAATAAAAAGTAGTTTGTATATAGCACAGAAAGTAATTATGACTTATTCATTTGGTATCATTTTGCGTTTAACATTGTAACACACTGCGTATTTATAACACATTTAAACTAAATATAGACTATAAAGAATATTGTACTGAAAAATACTATTTTTCGTTCTCTATTCTTTCTTAATTCCTTTATTTATTTGTTAAGCACATTTTACTTCCGTGTTCACCACAAGAAATTCTAAACTATTTTCACAGAATAAGTATTTGTACTTATTTCATTGAAAATTAATTGAACTAAAACAATTTAATTGAAGATGAAAAAATATGAAATAGTTTATACTATTATAGTTTCTTCTCTCTTGTAACCATTCCAAATACTACCCACAGAAAAAGATAATCCTGAGGCCTGTGCAAATAGTTTCTTCTTATGATAATATTTATAAATCAAAATAATAATATTTGGAAAATAAGAGAGGGATTTGCATTCGATTGTAACATGGTCAATAACTTTAGATTAATACACACATTGTCCTTTTTAAAGAGCCTCCTGTTTAAACAATATTTGAAAATGGAAATTATATTTGAAAAAGCTTGTATCCTTCGATTTAAATGTGTTTACATAAATAGAAACGACAGTATAGACTATACCCAACAACACACAGCGCAGGCACAATTCAAATAAAACGTCACGAAAGAATCAGGGCAAATTAAACAACAGCGAAACCCATTTTAGCGTTTAAAGATACTTTCTACTCAATTATTATCTAAATCCTTTCATATATAAATGCACTATCTTTTAGGACATCTTCGGTCTTTTAGCGCCCTACAAACTAGACTGGATGCCCTCCTGCAATAAACCTCGATCACAGCCTCAACTGTTCATAAGGTGCGAAAACAGGAAAGCATGAAGGCTCTGTGAAAGCAGTAAAGCAACATTTCTAATGAACAATGAGCCCCGGGAAAACAGTCAAATATGTGATATTGTTTTAAGCTAGGGCGGCTGTGGCTAAGTGGATAGAGTGCTGGACTTTGAATCTGGGGGTAGCAAGTTCGAGTCCCACTGCAGTCAGCATGTCGTTGTGTCCCTGGTCAAGACACTTCACCCCAAATTGCTCCTGTGGGGATTGCCCACAGTACTGAATGTATGTAAGTCGCTTTGGATAAAAGCGTCTAACAAATAACATGTAATGATAGGCCTGACACACACACACACACACACACACACACACACACACACACACACACACACACACACACAGAGGGTCTAGCAGGACTGCAGATGGCTCTGTCTTAAAACCTCTAATTCCTTTACAACCGTCTACCGACCATTAGTCTGTCTCGAAGCAGAGACATCCTTGTGTTGTTTAGTCGCTGCAGCAGAGCTCTCAGGACAACAGACACACACAAACACAACAACATGTGTAACACTCTTAAAAGTTTCCAAATAAGTTAAAAAAAACAAAACGTTATTTGTTGTCCACTTTGACGAACAAGTTGAAAATTACACATGAAATACAAACAAACACAATCTTAAATGAGGACAAACACAGTGTCCTGATGCTGGTGTCACTGCTCCTCGCTGACCTGGGTGCTGATTTGCTCTGACCGCCAGCAGGTGGAGGCAGCAGCTCATCTGAAGAAAAGTGTTCAAACTGGATGGTGCGTTCACGGCACACCAAGAACATTATCACTTTATTACAGACCTGCAGCAGTTGTCTCGTTTTCGTCGTAAAACATCCCATCTTGCTCAGTTTCGTTTTATGGTCACCCATGGCATAAATTGCTCTTTAAAAATCTTTATTTTTACGAAAGTGGGATTTTGTTTGTCATGGGGTTTCTTTATTCTGTATTTCATCAAATAGTTGATCAAATGGCTCCCTCTGTGCTTGTGAATACGAGATATGTGATGGGAATGCATAATACTCACACATCTACAGGTATTGATAAAAAAGCATACATATTTATATCCATGGAATCAAAAACTATTATACCAAATTACTATGTTATAATTACTAAACTATTGTGTACATAGTTTGTACAGGCACATTCACACATACATCCTTTGGCATGCAATAACTTCCCTTTTTTTCTCCCAGAGTAGTACTGGATCCCAACTGAGCAATGAACTTGAGGTCCTAAAGTAAGAGATACCCCAAAGCTTACCTCCCTCCCTGGTTTCCCATAATGCCCCCCTCAACCTCATCCAAATCCCCCTATATCAACCCCAAAGGTCACCCACATGCAGACCATTAAGTCACGTATTCCTTTTTTGGAAAACTGTAAAGATAAGCATGATAAAATAGTGACATTACACCATATATTACACTTAAGAAACCTTCAGTTAATGCTCTTCAGAGCGTAGATGGCATTCCTGTGTGATCCTGCATGAATCTTCCATGAAAACAGCCATGCTGCAGAAAAACAGAAAGTTTCTTGGACGCAGTGACCTCCTGAGACCCCTATACATCAAACCTCATGACACCGACAGAGGAGGCCACAAGTGAACTTTGGAGGAGAAGTTCAGAGGAGTAGAGTCATGAGCACATGTGAGTCTATTGTATCCACTTTATCTCACTGCCAATGGTCTGCTGTATGAAAGTGGATAGTGAGGCTATTTCTGTGTTTCTGTAATAAGGTCTTAAAACATTACTGCAGAAGATGACTTGAAACTATTCCTAATAACATCACAGATTAATGCAGTTTTCAAGGAAACCATACTTTTAGAATTTGGACTTGGCTTGCAAGTGAACTTATTTCTCAGTTACTTATGCATTTACCTGGATTTCGATATATCCTCATCCTCAATTTGAAATGATTTATTTGCTCAGTGAATGATAAAACATCAATGTCTGCCTTTAACATGCACTGAGCAAGGACACTCGAAAAGGCTGAATATCTCTTAAAGCTGTGTTGTTCATTTTACTCTTATGATCCCAAATGTAACATTACATGTCTTGTTTGATTTCCTGAGAGGCAAGAAGAAGGACCCAAAATGACAGTATCTCTGATTTTATCACAATATTTCTGCACATGTCGACGTGCAGAACAGTTTGATTTGCAGCCTTTAACGCCCCTGAAGTATCTGTCAAATCTGCTCATGAAACCAGGGGCTCAATAAATAAAACTGTTATGTGAAAATCCTGTCATGAGCACTGCTTTGTTTCCTAGACAACACACACACACACACACACACACACACACACACACACACACACACACACACACACACACACACACACACACACACACACACACACACACACACACACACAAGCGCGCGCGCACACACACACACACACACACACACACACACACACACACACACACACACACACACACACACACACACACACACACACACACACACACACACACACACACACACACACACACACACACACGTACAAAACGAAGTTAAATGTGTATTCCAGAAGGGTGATGCACGATTGAATACTTCTGTATTTTTTTACAGTTGTCCCCCACGGGCAGAATATAATGGTGTTCACGGTATAATGACTAAAAACAACTATACAGACACTTTTATGCATTTTCTCACCAATTTAACCAAATGTAATTTCAACATTTTACATAAAATCGCTTGTGCATAATGTGTAGGAAATCAATATGAAATATGTGAAAAATCTTAAACATAAAATTGCAATTCGATACATTAAGAATTATTTTAACACTGAAAAAACAGATGGGCATTGTAAGTATCCACATATTTATTTTTAGTACGGGCATACATTTGCATGACACTCACAAAAAATAATTCCAAAACAAAGTCAAGACTACGAGTTATAAATATATATTCTTAGTTACCAAAAAAGCACCAAGAGTGGTGACAGATTTGGCCTGCTTGCTTCCCAGATGTCTCTTGTTGTCTCGGAACAGACGGGCAGCGCCGCTCCTCCTCACATCCAGACACCGTCTTCTTTCTGTCTGCATCCGTTCAGCAAGCAACAAAATGTGGCTTTATGTCTGCACATCTCCGCATGAAAACAGCACACTTAAATCAATATGTGTATATATAACGTT